>NW_010168195.1:0-20297 GCF_000695765.1 Mesitornis unicolor | reverse complement strand
CAGGAATGGGGACCAACTTGTTCAAGAGAGCCAGAAGGACCTATGCCTTTTCTGTGGGAGAGGGTGGACAAGCTCTAAGGCTGTGGACATGAGGGTTGATCAATCAGACTAGTAAAGACAGAAGAGTCTTGCATCTCCAAGCCAGCTCCTGCTGCTGCCAAGGACATGAGATCTGATGCTGCCAGGGGAGGGCCTGGGGGGGTCCTCTCCCTCCCTCCCTCTTCTTCCCTTCAGTAGGAACCACCACTCTGCATAATCCAGCTATCTCACCGCCGCAGGGCTCTGGCACAGGCACAGACAGCAGAGCAATAGCCACTTTGCTGCTTCTCCACCCATCTGGCACCCCAGGTGGCTGCCTGCTCTGCTTTACTAAATTAACCCCCACGGAGCTCTGCACTAGCACTGCTGCAGCCCTTTGGTGCCCAGGCCAGTGCCCCAGCACCAGCGCACCACCCACTGCAGTCATCTGCAGCAGCCCTGCATGGTGCACGCTGCTGTGTGCCATCCTCCAATGTCACACCAGGGCCCACAAGAGAGTGTTTCTCCCCAGGAAAGCATCAGAGAGAGGATAGTGATCTTAGGGTCCTCGGAGAACCCATGCAACTTTGTAAGACACTCGATCTTCTCTTTTTCTCCCAGTTGGACCACAGGGGCAGATATCACTCTTTAGTTGAAGCCACTTCCAGTCTCACAAGGCTTGCACCAAATGAGATTTCCACTGCACACCAGCAGAAATATGCAGTTGAGTTTCTCCTTTTTTTTTTTCCAACTATATGCATCTTGTATGCTTGCATATAGACTAATAAAACAGGAACTGACTGGCACTGAAGCCTCAGAAATCTGCCACTGTGATGATAATGATGATGATGATGATGATGATTATTATTACTAACAATAAAAATAAGTGTCTTTCACAGGCTTTTCCACTCAGTATTTTAATGATTTGGTGCAGTACTATACTTAAAAATACATTAGAAAACCTGGAACATGGACAAACCTAAGAACAGCCCATACCAGATTACAGCACATTTCCACCTAGTCCAACACCCTGCACTGGGCAGTGTCTAACGACATACATCTAGGGAGAACTACCAGAATAAGAGAATTATATATCATACCTCCTTGTTATACTTTTCCAGTCTCCAGCAATCTACAACTCCTGATCTAAAGAGGGAGGATTAGGTTGCTTTGGTTTTTATTGATTATGGCCTTCAGTGAATCTTTATTTCACTAATTTCTCTCATCAATTCCTGAGGCCCAGCAAGACTAGGAGGTCTTGTGATGGCAGGTTTTTTCCATTGCTGCTCATTACCATCTACTTGGCCTGTTCTCAGACTTCAGGTCCCATTGTAAACTTTAGGGTAGACACTTTCTCTTGCTAAGACTTCATACAGACCAGTATGTCCCATCAATCGGAATAAACTGGCTAGGCCAGTATCCTTCTTGCTCCAGGGAGAGCTCTTACTGAGGAACAGCCAGCATAGCAGTTTTACGACAATTTGCCATGGACATAAGAAAAAAATTTTTTGCAATGTGGGCGGTGAGACACTAGAACAGGTTGTCCAGAGAAGATGTGGGTGCCCCATCATTGGAAGTGCTCAAGATCAGGCTAGATGTGGCTTTGAGCAACCCGATCTAGTGAAAGATGTCCCTGCCCATGGCAAGGGGGTTGGACCAGGCCATCTTTAAACTAAACCATTCTATGAGTTTATGCATGAAAAAAGGGACAAGCCATCCCAAAAAGCAGTGTCTCCCTATGACTGCCACAAAAAGTGAACACAAAGGTTGTGAATATGACCAAGATAAGCAACGGGGAGGGATGTTGGCAGCACTGACCTGCTTTCCTTACCATTGAACAAGGACAAATCAGGCATCCCACCTGCCTGGCCTTACACTTGATTCAGTTCTTCCCTTTCCCACAAGAGGGTGATGGCCCTCACTCTCTGGGCTGTAGTACATAAGTGACTTCCAGGGAGGAGGAAAGACCAGGCGGAGCAGTTTAGAAAGCTCCAGAGCATGCAATGAGCTATAAACCACGGCTGTGAAGGTTTCTTCACACTCCAGTTACCTGGCAAACAAAAAACATAACTGCTTTATCACAGCCTACCAACAGGCTCCTGTTAAAAAAGCCAGGATTTAGCAGTCCAAGGATGGAGCTGGACCCATGCAAATATCCCTTCTATCCTGAAAACTTCAGACCTTCCTGGCAATTGCCTGGCTGCACTGCTCCTCTTCCTCCTTTTGACCTCCTCTTCCTCCCATGGCAGCACAGCCTCCCAGAGTGCCAGCACTGGCCTTACAAACCTACACAAGAAATTATTCAATAAATCGGGCAGACAGCACAGACTCCCAGTGCCTTGTATGTAGATAGCAAACATTATTCACATTCTCAGTAGTTCATTAAGAGAAAAGCCAAATCAAGATATTGCTGTTTTTTCAGTTTGTCTGCTTCCAAATACCTAATAACAAAATATTAGTTACATCAGAAATTATTCACACAGACACTGTGCTTTGAAGGGGAGAGAGGCACAGTTAGCATGCAGCAGAAACGGCTGCCCTCATGATTTGTTAGCTCTGGAAGGAAAAGACAGCAGCTAGCACAGTAGAGTCCTGGTCCCAGCCTGGGGCTCCAGGGCATGCCTGCAATACTCCTAATAAATAACGTTGAACATATCACTGAACTCAAATTCAGGTCCCAGGAGCTCTCCCTCCACAGCAACCTCAGAGTCCCCATAACAACCTGGCTAGCTCAGCTACCCTTGTCTTTTCTCCACAGTCCTGTTTCACACTGCTCTGCAATAAAACACTCAGCCTTACCCCCTAAATCCCTGTCCCTCTTCTCCTCTGCTGTTTCTGCTTACATTCCTTTCTCAGGCACTCCCCTCTGCCCCGTCAGCCCACCCTCACACTAACCTGTTCATGCTCGGACCGGGGTGACAAGCAAAGTGCACCTTCGAGGTGCCTGGCTAGGGTACACAGCACATCTGCTCCTAACCCTAGGCTTGAGGTCATTAAGAAATTTCCTCCTCAGAAAGCAGGAATTTGTGGTTTCTTCCATTCTTCTGTTCCAGCAGAGGCTGTCCCATTTTCAGTATGATCTGCGTGCTTTTATCATATCCAACCCCTGCTACTGCAGAAATCAGGAATGTCGATGGCCCACTTGGCCAGATCTGATGCTATTCGGTCACACATTTTGCTCTGACAGCTTTTGGTGCAGGTTTGTTACAGGCAGCTGTTTTCAAACTGATCTGCAGACGTGTTTAGAAGTTTGCCTGTGGACAGAAGCATTATTCCCTACGTTCAAGAGGATCTGCAAAAAGATATTTCATGATACCTGTGTAACATTTGCAGATCAGCAAGTCAGCACTTGGCCTGAGAAGTTGTAGGGGTCTACAACATGGGAGAGCTTGAAAACTCCAGCACAGGAGGTTGGGGCACCTCATGTCCATGGTTGCTGGTAAATGATGAGAGAGACCGCTTCTGAAATAGTATGTTGCACAGTTGCCTGATGGTTCTACAATGGCTTTCTATTTCTTCCAAGCTTCCAAATCCCACCAACTATCTGAAAACATACTCACTCCTCTCCTTTTCCCTCTGCTGAGCAACTATGAAGAACCAAAAGTCTGGAAAGTATTTCAAACAAATTAGAGAGAACTGTCAACGAAGACTGACTCAATTATAAACTGAAAATCTATCGTTATCCTAAATGATAGATGGTAGAGGACAATGGACTGAGAACATGAAGAATTAATCTGTCTTTTCTCGAGCTGGTTAAAAATGATTTGTTTAGAAATGTTGCTCCTTGGAAGAAAAAAAAAGTCTTTTTGTGGTTGCACCTTTTCTTTTTCGAAACTATCGCTATAGGCAAAAAGCACTGGTATTCTGCCCATAACACAGCTAGGCCCACGCTGCACACGCATCGGCTTCGTGCCTGCAGAACAAGCTGCAGTGCCCCAGCACTCTGCACCTTTCAGCAGAGAATCCCAACTCTTCTGCAAACACTGCTGGAGTCGAGTGGCGGAGCATTTGCCAAAGGCAAAATGAGAACAAAAAGCCCTTCTCTGTCCAGCCACTCCCTGCCTGCCTCCCTCCCTAGCTGCACAAAAACAGTAATTCTGTGTGTGAATAAAACATGTTTGTTTGTGTACTTTTGGACAGTGGAACTGCAGAATTCAGCTAAATACATCCCTGATCTGTGAGAACCGAAACACAAGTGCTCTCATTTCCCCCCCCCCCAGCCATTTCTTTCAACAAACTTCCCCTTCTGAGCCATCCATTCATTTCCCTGAGGCTACACTGCTGCTTAAAAGTAACGAAATGTTCAAAGTATGGTAGAGCAAACCTATTTTGAAGAAACAGGGAACAAAAACTGGAACGACCATGTCTCTGTCAAAGCCTAATAACTCCAACACCATGAATTTCTTTCACTGACCTGCCTTTGTCCATTATACTTTGACGCTGAGCGGGGCTTTCCAGGGCATTGCTACACTTCATGAGGCCATGCCCAATTTTCAGATGCTGGGTTGCCATGGGGAATTCACAGCATCCAAGATACAGGGGCCTCTGTTCCCACAATGAGGCAGGAGAACAGCGCGCCTTAAAGCAAGAGCCACAAAGTGCAGTTTGCTGAGCCAGCCAAGGGAAATGCCAGAAATATGGGTATGTCTCAATATTGTCCCTCTCCAGGATCCAGATGCCATTGGCAGTTTTCAGAAAAGTTCTCTCCCTCCCAAAGCCAGCTAAAGGCTTCTCAGCAGTGTAGGTAAAACTGAATTTTGCTGCTCCAAAACTAAGGGGCACGAGGAGGAAAGAGGCAGACAAAGAGACAGTGCCAGATGGAGAAACAGGGGAGAGAGATTGGAAATCCAAGGTTTGCTGGTCCCGCTGGCTTCCAAGGAAGACAACTAGGAGCAGTGATTCTGCTGTCACGGCCCCAGACACTCAGACTCTGCCCTGGGTAGCAGCAGCAGCATCACAACTTGCAGCCAGGCCCCTCTTTTCTAAATACTGCTTTAGTGGCTGGGCTAGGGAGTTAGAGGGCAGGTCTGTGCAGTCAGACGCAGCACACAACCACATGTTAGCTCTGCCAAAGCCAGAAGGATGCAAGCTGGTGCCAATCTCAGCCCCATGCCACCAAAGAGCATGGGACTGCACCTACATTGCATATCCAAAAGCAGAGCAGGCCACCTCACTGCCAACACAGCTCTGATCCAACACGTAGAAATGCCTTGCAGGGCTGGCTCAGGTCCCACCAGCTCAGTGCCAGCGTGGAGCTGGCATGACACTGACCTCAACTGCTTCCACAGGCATGGAAAGCCACACTGTCCCCCAGCTTTCCTGCAAGTTCTGCTGATTTTGCTGATGATGTGCCCCACACACAGCTCCTAAGGGGGTGCAGATTGAGTGCTCCCTTGGGTCACCTGTGATACAGATTCGTATCTGGTCAGGCAGGAGGGGGAACTGAACCCCAACGTCTCACAGCAGAGATGAATGGGAGAGCCTGGAAATAAGAGGGATACTGTTGATTCACCTTTCTGTGGTGGGTGCCGTGGTACAGGGAGTGTTTTCTGGGCACATTTGGTCCAAGCAAGAGGGCAGCAGATAACACAGACTGAGAGCAGCAAGTTTATGACCTTTAGGGAGGTTGGACATGAGAGAGAGGCTTGATGCTTTGACCCTGTCAAAACAGTATCACTGCCGTAACATCCAGAAATGGGCTCTTAGCTGCTTTCTCATCAGAGAGGCAGGTGAATACGGACTTCAGCTGCCCCTGAGGCAACTTGGCAGTGGAGCTAAATTTTGAATCCAAACATTTACAGTGAAGTTGAGGTAACTGTGTCCCACCTGGGCTGCCCACCAGAGCTGGGTCTGAGCCTGAAGTATGTGGTGTCGAGGACTATTTCATCATTTCATGAAAGATGGCTCACAGTGAGATACGATGCTATGCCTATATATACTCAGAGATAATGGTTTTGGTCAATCAGTAACAAGGAAACATATATGCCTGATTTTCAGCCACTGACCTGAAGTTACATAACAAAAACACAACATCCACTTAAGCTTCTCCATAATATAGGAGTGTGTGTAGGGGGACAGGACGGGGCGGGGGGGGACCAAAACCAAATAAGTTATTCTTGCAGATTTGATGAAAGGTTCATGGGCCAAACAGTTTTGCATGAAACCCAGTAATTTTTACTTCCCTGCTTAAACTTGAAACCAGCCAAATTGCATGTGGTTTGTGCCATTGCTGTGAACAGCTTGTATAGCCATACTAAGTGTAGTCGTAATTAGACTATCACAGCTATACATTAGTTAATAAACAACATAAATAATCATATAAATGTCATGCTATGATGCCAGGACTTGACCAATTCAAACAAATTCAACAGTGTTTGGCACAGTGGAGCATTCTAAGAATTTGTACATAATCTGCTTTTTTGCAAACCTTTTCAGAGGAGCTATTTACATGGTAAGCATGTTTTTCTTCAAGAGATTATATTCCTTCCAAGTCAATTAACTACATTCCAATGAAAACAGGGAGAATTTTAAATAAATGATACTACCCTGTTCATAAAGAAAGAGAGACGGGGAATGAGAACACAATGGAAACTCTGAAATTGTGGGCACTTAAATAAAAACCCTTCTGTGCACAGCTGAAAACATTTTCTCTCCTAAAATACTGACATTTTACCATGAGAGAAAGAACAAGAGCATTAATCTTACAGGGGTTTTCACTTGTTTTGGTTGCCAGAGTGTCTCTGTTACTGTCTCACGTTATGATTGCTATATTAAAGACATTAATTACACAATTCGGTGACAGAACAATCAGGAAAAAAAAAGGCAAGGGAAGTCTTCTGAGGAATCAGGGTACAGGAACTTTTCTTTGCTGAAGGCAACACTGACCTTTCCAGCATGGGTAAGCATGAGTCTTCGTGTTATTCCACACTACCACCCAAAAATAACTTATCTATCATAAGAGATAAAGATGGGGTTCTGAGGCAAAGTGTTTACATGGCCATCACCCAGGAACTCTAATGCAAGGGGAGGTGATCAGAAGATGTCCAAAGCAAGTCGCAACCCCAATGAGCCCAGCTCACTTTGACAGCTGCCGCTCCTGGTGACCCCACCATATGAAGAGCAGCTGCCTCTCAAATGAAATTCAGCAGAGAGTAGCTTCCACAGTAGCTTGAGCTGCTAACAGGCTAAAGGAAGAAAACACTGCATTGAACATCCTGCCATCTTCACTATTGAGGAGGAAGAGGACTCTCAGTCTGAAAGTACCCATATACTTTTCTGTGCAGTTATATTTGAACAAAAAGGAAGATCCTAACAGCTGAATTCCCTCCCTCTGTGTGCCTCAAGTCCACCAGAGGGGAACCAAGCTGGGTTGGGAATAATGGGTGCTCAGCTCTTATAGAGTCAATGCCTTTACATCTCAGTAAATGCCCCACAAAATGCAGGCATCCTCTGAATGTGTAGCATTTGTACAAAGCCAGGGCTGACAGAATCCTTGGGAAAGGATAGCTCCTGCCTGTCACATGGATAAAACCACTAGGTATAAAAGGGGTTTGGATATCAACAACCTGTAGCATGATCACTATTTACTTAGAATTCACAGGATGTATTTTTGGTACTTCAAATTCCACACTTGGGTGCACATGTCCAACCTTCCATCTTCAATGGAAATCAATCTGCCTATACACAAAGGCAGAGCCAACTCTCACATTCCTCCTCACTTGTCACATTGATAAAGCGTGAGTCATATTCAGATGTCAGAAAGGGTCCATCTGCACAGAACTGAAAAAAAGCTTTACAAGTCTTTCTTAGGTCAAATCCCAGCCTACTGTGTTCTATGTTCATCCTGTGAGGAGCCCCCTCTGAAAAGGGAAAGACTACTGTTATTATTTTTATTCCCTTAACACTATGGACCAGGGCCCCTTTATTTTAGGCACTGTACAAACAAATTACTCAAACAATCCTTCCCTCGGGTGCTCCCCAGATAGAAGTGCCTAAAATCTTTCATTTGTCTAGACCTCCCACTTCCTACAAGAACATCTAGTTACACCAGGATTTCTGAATGTGAGAAAATAGCTGAAGTTCATCTTCTGTGAGCTGAGCAGTGCCAAGGTTAGAACGAAGCTTTCCCTGGATTCATGCATCATGCAGTGGTGGGGTTGCTTCTTGGGAGCATGTGGATCCTGGTTCTAATCTCAGCTGTGGTGACGACCAGTGTGTTCAGCTACTGCATGAGAAAGTTTGCTAATTGCCAGTGCCTGTGCTAGTGTCTGACAGATACAGCAGATGTCACGGCCAATTTTCAATTATGTGCAGAAATAAACTGCATACCCTGGGAGAAGCCAAAGTTTTCAGGACTTTTTCACCCCTCAAATCCTAGATGTTTCATCTATGTGCCAACAAAAAGAAGCCACCATGAATAACAGATTAATAAAAAGTTCTTCCAGCCTTAAGCTTTATCAGGGAACTTGAAACACCCTTCTCTCTCTTTTGCATCTGTTACGGTTAAGGGTTAACAGCCTGAAAGGGAAGGACAGGTGGTGTCGGTAGGACCCTGGAGGGTCAGAGATCAGTACTGTTCCCTCCCCTTTCGAGCCACAGTCTATAAAAAACCGAGGAGGCCTGAGGTTTTCGAGGGCTTTTCCTGTTGCATCTCAGAGCGGCTGGGCCTACCTCCATGTGCTGGGCAGCATCCACCACCATCCACTCCCCGGCACGACTGTGGTCCCTGGTGACGAGTCACAGCGGCCACGAGGCACTGCTCGGACACTTCCATTCGGGACTACTGGGATTGGGTTTTGTATATAGTTAAATATCCTTTGTCCCTTATTAATTCCCTTTTCCTTTCCCTTGTTGTTTTCATTAAACTTGTTATAGTCTTAACTTCCAACCCTGTGTGAAGCATCTTTTCTCTATTCCCTTTTTTTTTTTAATCCTCCCTTGGGAGGGTGGGGAACAACAGAGAGAAAATCCTGCTCCCTGGGCTTGCCCTGAGCCCTAAACAGAGACAGCATGGACTGTGCTGTCCCTTGCAATCCAAGATCCAAGCAGGAACTGAAGGCCTTGAAGAACAGCGTTCTCTTGGCCCGTGAACAGGTCTAAGAAGAGCTATGTTTGAACTGCTCTCCATTGCTGCTGCACATTTATTGCCTCTTCAGCAGACAAATGCCCACTGTTCTTGCACCACCCCAAACCAAAAGCATGCAGTCCACCTTTGGACACGCAAGCTGCACTTCAGTAGCTTGATCCCAAGGAACTTTCATTAGGCAACTGTTTCTCTCTCTCTTGGCCAACCTTGAAGTTATAACAAGTCTCTTATAGTCAGTTTTTCTTGATCACCACACCAGCAATTAGCTGAACAGCCTCCCTGGATTTCTGCATTATCCTCTCTTCTAAATCAAATGTAATGTTTCCAGTTGAAAAATATTGTTGACGGAGCTACAGTTGCTTTTTGTCTTTGATGCCTAGCAGGGGCAAGTCTTGACTAATAGGGCTCCTAGCAATTGAATTCCACCTTCTGTTCCCAGTGAGCTGCTACAAATGAAGGTTCTGTTTCTGTGGCAAATTCCACAGCTGTGTGAAGTGTTCTTTGCCTGCTTTCACATCTTGGTCTGCAAGTCTAAGTCCAGCCGAACATCTACAAATTGGCCCGCTGTTAATTTATCTTGGAAAGTCTCATGTGGCTATGCCTGGAACCTAAGTTTTCTCAGGTCCTTAGTTCAGATGGGGCCCCTTTAGTCTTCTAAGTCTCATGTCAAAGGTTTGAGCCAAATATGGATATATCTTATCCTACATCCGGATCTAAATAAAAACCATGCCACAAATCATATTCACAAGATTTGTCTCTTAAGCAACTTTTTTATTTTCCTGAGGAGCACATTCTACCGTACTATTAGAGTTGGTTGTATTAGGCTTGTTTATGGAAGGAGGAAAAAATTAATGACAACATCAGAGAGATTCTTTGGTGAGATCCTATTTACAAAGTATCCCACAAAGACTTGTTTCCCAGAAAAAAGTAGAAACAAATGACAGCAGAACATTTTCTAGCTCACAGTTACTAAGTCTCCCCCTTCTGTCAGTTCTGCTTTTTCTCATGATGACACACTTCACTGTTTCTGTATGTTGGCTTGCTTTTTCTCATGTGCGCAGTGATTGCCAGTGACTGTAGACCCTCCATTTTGCCATTAGATAATATCTCAGCCCAGATTTCTTGGCATCTGACTAGGTTTCATCTACTTTTTTCCCTTCAATTACACTGTGCAAGGAGCTTACTATAGAGCAAAGATTTTGCCTCAAGGCAACTAGTAACACCTTGCTATAAACAGCTAAATATCACATGCTATATTCTACTCTGCATCTTCTGAGGCCACAGTTCATCCCTCAGCCATGTGAAAGCTCTGTGCTGCCAGGTCATATAGCAACTGAAGACATGGCCATGTGGGCAGAGAGTGAATGGTCACTGCTGTTAGCTAGATCACACAGCAGTGATTTTGTGCCATGGACACAGAAGCCAGGAGTGCCAGGAGTGTCCCAGAGTAACTAATGCTCAGCTCCCCACTCATTTTTCCCAAGAACAGTAGGATGCTGGCAGAGAGAGTGAGACTGGGGGCTTGATGTACCTTCTGGGCTGCTCTGACTCTGGCTACCCTGTAATGGCACAGCTATTATAAATCACAACAGCTTCTCCAAGACTGCTTCTCTGCTATTTCCACAGCCCTTCCATCCCTAACTACTCTTTTACTCCCCCATCCCTAAAACATTTCCTATGATTTAGCTCATTGGGCTACATCAAGTGCCCTTATTATTACCCAGTATCTTACTATGTGTGTACCTCAGCAAAGCTGGATCCAAATCTTTCTCAATCACAGCAATAGGCTTTTGTTGTCCTTTTTAGACAACTGCTTCAGATCATACCTACATAGACATGTATAGACAGACCTGAGATCTTCTGTGTGCTCCAGGATGGCTTTGTGGTCAGGTGTGCTAAGACAACATGTCTTCATGGGCAGGTACAAGCTAACTTCTACACATAATACAAATGCCCTCTGAGAGGTTTTCTGATGCTCCCAAATACAAGCCTGTAAAATAACTTATACTTTGCAGTAGTTCTCCCTAGTGTCATTTCCGGAAGCACCAACTCTATAAAAGCAAAGGCATCCTTGGAAAAAACAGGGTACTGCATTTCCTAGAGGTGCAATCCTCTTCATCGTGCTGTGAAAGGTAAAAGGAAACAAATTTTTTCTTTCATAATAGTCGTCAACTTGTTGTTGCTCATTAAAACCTCTAAGTCAGGATTAATCTTCCTTAAATGTAGGCTTCCCCCAGTGCAGTCACCAACCACTGAGCTAGGCTTCCTTTGTAATCAGCCAGCTGAGGTGCTTTGCAGGGTATGATTCATCCCAACCTCAAGCAGGTATCTAAATCAGGGCAAGATAGACCTCAGGGGAGAAGCTCTGATGTAGACACCTACCCCCAGACATCTAAAGTTCAGTAACATGAATCCCACCTTCACTTTTCAGCTGACCCAGTTTATCAACAACTGTCATTTACCTCAGCAAAAAGCAGACACTTTCTTCTGTACTTTTATTGAAAACTCCAGGCTTGTACCACAGATGTCTGGGGAAGACCGGGCTGCACTGCAGACAGCACTGGGGGCTTAATAAGAATGGAAACATCCTCACAACATGGCTGACTTCCAATTTGAAAGCTCACCTGGACCTTTGTCATCTGATTTCACACACAGCTGCATTCCCAAACTAAATATATGCTTAAGCAAGCACGATACAGTACTCTGAAGTATACATTTTGCAGCATTTCAGCCAAAACTACCTGCTATTTACTTACTATTATTGTTCCAACAACTGCCAAGACATACATGGAGCTTTATAAACACATAAAGCAGATAGATTCCAGTGCATAAAGGCTTTGAATCTAAACAAAACATAGCAGCAAATGAAGACAGACTACTGTGTGGAAATAGTCACAACCGGCAAGGATAATTTTGCATAAACTTCATATTAAAAAAAAAAAGTTTGCACATCTTTTCAGTGGATATTTCTGGCCCTGGTATTTTATGCTTGAAAAGCTTCTTCCTGACCTGTCTGTTTTTATTTGCATTGAACCATTTGCTCCATTGGAGTTTCCCAAGAGGCTGTAGGATTGTCAAACTCCCTTGCCACTCTATTTTAAGCAGACTATCAATGTACTTGAGGACTCTCAGGAGCTGTCTCCACCCTTGCTAACAGTCAGGGAGTGATGACCACAGGCCCCTCTAGGGTTGTCTCCTATGGTGCTTTGCACGGTGGCCTTCCTTGGAGGACCCCACTCTGCCTATAACTGGCAGCCTGGCTGAGGAGGAAAGGAGATGGGAAAAGCTTCTCTCTCTGCTGCAGTTTTGCAGACAAGACACAGCTGTTTGGCACCTCATTTACCACTTGTGCCAGGCACAGAGGAAGTCCAGAGGTGCCTTGCTGGACACAGGCAAGCTACACCATTTGCTGCAAAGGGGTGAGGGGCCATATGAGGACGAGGAGGGCAGCTGTAGCTCAGAGGGTGGAATTGCTGTCCCAGGCAGGCAGGGAGGCCAGAGCTGCTATTCGCACGGTTTCCAACTCCCCTATTGCCCAGGCTGCTGCCTCCCAGCCACAACCTTGGAAGCCACAACAGTTGACAAGATTAGTCCTTTGCAGTAACAGATAACAATAGTTTTAATTAATTTAAATTAATAATGTAAAATATATAAGCCTAGATATGATAATTAGATATGATCATATGCTCTTATCCTACTATAAATCAGGTAAAAATATGTTTGTTGGCTATCTGGGTAGCAGGGAATTTTTTCTGACATTTTGACTCAGCTCATCTGTCTCCTCTTCACACCTCCAATATTTCCTGATCATTGAACCGCTGTTTAACATATTTAATTCTACACTGACACACACTGCCTGCAACAGCTATTCATTCATCCTAAATTACTGCTTTTACTCTTATTGTAATCTGTCTCTAATAGTAATTACACATTACACCTCATGCTAAACCCTGAATGTAGGCCTACCAAGGCAGTTAGGATTAAATGACATCACACCTATTAGACAGCAGTTCACGTATATACGTTGCTGAGCACAAGCACAGTAGGACGACAACTCCCTCTGCTCTCCCTCTCCACCCCTCCCTACCTGCGTACCCTGAAGCTTATGTCCAGCACATGGGCTTGCAGCAGCAGGAGTGTCTCTGTGTTTAACATGCAATGGAAAGAATTGGGGAATCTCTGGCCACTGACTATGGGGCCAAAATACTCACCAGGACCACTGCTACCACCACACTTCAAGGAGCACCAGCAAGAAAACATCCAATATTGTCTTTTAAAAGAAGAGAGCACACACACAAGAGATTTTTTTGTCCTACCCCCAGCCAGTGTTGAGGTTGTGACACATCTCCCCTTTTCCGACAGCTACCAAGACCACTCTCACACCCCTCCATCAGAAGCAGCCATTCATGCAGGTTCTGCACGTGTCAATGCCTTACTCATTGTGGTTATGACTATAGGCACAAGGAGCCATGCAAACATGTGTAGCGTGCCTACACAGAGGTCTTTTAATGAGACCTGAAATTCCCAACTTGGGGATGCTTCCCTGAACTTCCTCTAAAATGCAGGCCAGAACCTCAGCACAACCTCCTCTGTCACTCTGGTACCATCATCCTGCTGATTCCCTAATGATAGTCAAAGCCTAGTAGTGCCTGCCCATAACTACTACCCATAAAACACAGCAATGAACCTGCCCAGTAGTTCAAGGACTATTGATCAGTGTAATTCCCCCCAATCTCCCTTCGGAGAGTTTGCAGGGAAGTCTTCAACAGAGCATAAGCTTTTACGCTCCTTCCAGAAGGGTGATTTTCTCTCTAGTGCTTGCATACTGTATAGTGGTATAAATTAAATCAAAGTGGAGCTAAGGAAATCAATTAGAGTGTCTACAGGATTTAGATGGTCTGCAGTAAGTAAGGCCTACGGCCACACACTGAATGCTGAGAATGAA
The DNA here is from genome assembly GCF_000695765.1 of Mesitornis unicolor. Lineage (NCBI taxonomy): Eukaryota > Metazoa > Chordata > Aves > Mesitornithiformes > Mesitornithidae > Mesitornis > Mesitornis unicolor. The sequence continues at coordinate 6,249 of NW_010168195.1, read as the reverse complement.
CCAGTAATAGTGATTGCTACCCAGTCAATGAGCACCAGCCAGCCAATGTGCTAAAGAGTCCAACGTGCCACAGAAAACAGAGCACATGAGTGTGTAATTAGAAACCACATCACACTGCACACACACAAGCAGCTGGGATGGACAACACACAAGCAGTTTAATTCTTCTTCTTTGTAACTTTTGATTGCATTACATTCCAGTCTTCACGCTTTCTGGTTTCTCAGATTGAAGGTACTGACATGTTGTGGCCAGAGCCTTATTAACCATCAGTATTATCTTCATCAAACTCAGCTCTGAGAAACAACTAGTGAAACTGTACCCTGAAGTGATCAAGGAGTATTCAAAATAGGCACATGGGAAGAAGCTCATGGAAATATACTGGGCTGGAGCACACACAGTGTGCCTGAATAGCCCCTGGGAAAAGCACGGCTACATGCTGTTTTGCAAGAGAGGCTGCGCTTTGCAGAGTGGTAGTTTAGAAAGCATCACGACTACAGATCCCTTCGTGTGCTGTCACAGTATGTCACCATGGAAACATATATGGATCGCAGAAACTTATTTCACCTGCCTTGAAAGGACTAAGATACACTAAGTGCAAGCTCGTAAGGGCTGACAGTTGTAGAATATCAATAATTCAAAACCTGTGTATGACTCACACTGCCCAACCCATCCCCATAAGGTTACTTTTACTTAATATTCACAGAAGGCACATTGTTATTTCTTCTTCAAAAAAGTCATGAATAACTTACCATTCATTACTCAAGTACTTTTTTTTTTACAATTGACTTCATCTGAAAGAATAAGTAATCATAGAAAATGTTGATTTCCCAACGTCTTAAAATCTTCTTAGTTTATTACTGTTGAACATTAAAGTATTATTCAGAAAATCCTAGTCTGCAGAAGACTACATTTTTGGGTTTGGTTTTGCTGGGGTTTTTTTGTTGTTGTTTAAAGGACTTAGCTTTGTTTTGTAAGCAATATTTACTTCTTTTCCTAAAAAAGTAACCCAATGAAAAAAGAAGGTAAAAGTTAGGCTAAATTAACATTTATCTACAAATTAATATATCAGAAGTCACACTTCAGACTACCAGTGAAATGAGGACTGATAGAGACCTGTTACACGCTGCTTGGCAGAATATGGTAAATTCTCAAGCACTCCACCTTGGATCACTTTAAATGCCTCAAACCAAAGTGGCCTGGAAAACACTTGTGCTAATGTGTCCAAGAGAGGAGTGCTGTGAGAACTGAAGTAAGCATAGAAGCAGTGAAAGGACAGGGCTGTTTCACTCACTGGTTTCTGCTAGTAAAAAATGATCTTGAAACTAAAGCACTAGTGTTATTGGATGGAATGAGCATCTTATTTCTAGTCTGAATTTGCCTCTTTTCTAGTTAAACTATAGGGTCGTCTCAGTTTTCAGATATTTTTTGCTTATGTAAATACATAAAGCTGTGATATCTCCAACATCTTAGTTTCCAGTTAATAAGGCGATTCAATTGACCTTCATCAATGCCTAACATGCCTATTTCACGGCACCAATATGGTCTCCTGCATGACTTTCTTTGTAAGTCCTGCAAGAAGGGAAGTGATGATACTGCTTTGTCCTTGGCACTTCAGCACCCGCTTTGTACAGCAGCTTCATATCAGGCATGCGGTCAAATGCAAGTCCATGCCTCACGCCTCTGCCAGTGCAAGCCCAAATGGGAGTGCAAGAACATGCCTCAGCCTCTTGCAGGTAGACTCTGCACACCCACAACCACACTGCTTGCATTGCCAGCACCTCAGCTGCAGAGGAATCATAAAATCATGGAATAGTTTGGATTGGAAGAAATCTTTAGAGATCATCTGGTCCAATCCCTCTGCAGTGAGCAGGGGGACCTTCAACTAGATCAAGTTGCTCAGGAGCCCTGTGCCTGTGGACACAGGTCAGCCAAAGGGACAGGAGAAGCCCTTTACAAAATGAAAGGCCTGTGTGCAGATTTCTCTCTCTGAGTGTGTTTCTCCTCTGTGGGAGGGAGCCTGGTGTAGCTACTGCAATGCCAGCAGTGACTTGAGCTGATCTGACCCCTTAGCAAAAAGCAGTGCCAGGAGGAGATGTCAGCCTGGGTCTGGGCTGAGCTGAGCAGCCCTGCATCCTGGAGCTCTTTCCATTGGAAAGCCTGAAAAGGAGAGGGAATTCTCATCCCTCCTTGAGGTGAGGAAAAGGCCTAGAAAGTTTTCAGTTTATCACCTAAGTCAAACAGATACCTGTGCAGGGAATGAATGGCTGTGCTCACTCCCTCGTTCTGATCAAAAACTTCTTCCTCAGTGTTGCTCTGATTGAATATTTCCCTATCCAGCTCCTGCTGCGCCTTGTCAGTCCTCTACTGACACAACTCCTACGTCAGCCCTTTGGCTTCGAGCAAGCAGAGCTTTCTGCTAGTCAAACAAGAGTTTATTGAGGACAGTGCTGAAGTAGCCCTTTACTCCTAATTGAGTTGGAAATGAAATCTCATCCTCTGGGACATAAACATTCTGCAAAACCACCTCCTCAAACAGAATACAGAGCACAATGGAAAAACAGCAGAGAGCACCAGCACTGAACTCAGAGACCAACAGATCCAAAACATTTAGTCAATAGCAAAATGCTAATGAGCAGCTCAGGTCTGAGCTCTCCCACCAGCTGCCTAGAACCAGGCTAAGCTTGGGTTATGCAGCAGTGCTTTGCAGTGGCAAAGACGGATTGAGACAAGGAAAACACCTAGAGATCTGTGGTGCCTAAGCAAGTTAAATCAGGCAACATACCATCAATACATGCCCTAAAATGCTTGGAAATTATTTTCTAAGCAACCATGGCTTTAATTTGTCTCCTACCATCTCTAAAACATGAAAGTACCTGTAGCATTATAATTATAGAGTAAATCTATCTCGCAAGTTACTTAGAACTGTAATAGCAGTGCCATTTTTAAGTTTATGTATGTGTATATATGCATATATATTTTAAATACATATTTATATATACACATACATATACACGCACATATATATAAACCCCCTTTTTTTTTCTACATTGTTACACTATGGGCCATATTTCTCAAAACACCCACAAGGCATAGTAAGCTCTTTTGCAAAAATCAGCAGTTCAGTGTCAAGTCAGATGCTGCTCGGTTATTAATTTATTTTTTTGTAAATCTTACTCCAGGTGGGGATATCAAGCACCAGTTTGCTCAATTTAAACATTCATGTTTAGCTTCCATGAGGGAAAGGTTATAGCATGACACCTGAATTATTGGACTAAAACGTGGCCTCAAGTTCCACTACAAATTAAATAGAAGTAATTTAGCAATATGATCTAAATCCCAGCAGCCCAAATCTTCTCTTTTCCCTACTGTCTCAATTTCCCAACCTCTTCTTTCAGCACTAACAACCAAGAACAGGGTTCAGGGAACTGCCTGAACTCAGATCTGCCTGTGCTTTCATATCTAGGTTAATTTTTCAGTCAGATCAGCCCTTTTCAGTAGCTCACTGGTGGTCACACATATGTGAGGGCTCCCTTAGGGTGGAAACTGTTGGCAGGGTCAGAAAGAGGGGAGCTTTGAGAGATATCAGCCCAAATGCCTGTTGGACAACATCTCCCTTTCTCTTGAAAGCTGTGCTACTGTGTGTAATGTATCCCCTGGGCCAGGACTCAGCAGCACAGAAGTGAGTGGGAGACCTCAGCCTTGAGATAGAACCACAGACCCGCTTGGTATTTCAACACAGATTGTAGAGCAATCAGGACTCCTGGGGTTATAATATAGCCAGAGAGAGATTCCTGGGTCAAGTCACTCAGTAGCCAGGCAGAGGCAGTCCTTGGATCAGATCTCCCACAGCCCAACAGTTAGAGAAACTAAGGGCTCACCTCCGCTCCCCAACCTGGCTTTGTGAGTGGTGCCATTGCCTCAGGTATTGATACCACTTGTGCTCAGAGAAAGTCATTCATTGCCAGCAATTTTTCATTGACTGAGACAGGATTTTCCTGATAATCTAAAGGAGGGAAGCAAGAGAAATAGCCAAAGATTTCCTTTCAGGTGACAACTCTGCAAACAGCGGAGGTGAGCAACCATGGTAGCACACTGCAAATGTACACACATGTGAAGATGTACACATGTGTATGGCCAGTGCTCCACTCTACCTAACTGGTTTTCAAAGCTTTTGAGGATTGCTTGTTACTGCCTGTCACTGCCTGCTATTTTCTGCTTTGAGTGTGTGGACTCTGAAGGCCTAGCATAGGCAGTGAGCAGCTCTAGGAGCAGCATAGTTGCCACATTTTTTAAATAACACAGTGCATGCCTTGCACCTTTGCTTGAAAGACATCGAAATACTTTATAAATATGTGTTAATCAATCTCCAGTTATGTGTCAGAGAAGGTCTATAGGCTGTGCTAAGGCATGTTCCCAAGAGTAAGGATCTGCAGAGGCAGTTCACAATGAAGCAGCATTATTATTGTCTGTTCTTTCCAGTTCACCTTGAGAAATGAGACTTAAATACTGCAATGGCAGCTCTGTCTGTATTGTTTGGGCAAAGCAGCCATCCTCAGAACAGCACAGTAAGGAAAGAAGTATTTAGATGTAGCTCCTGAGTTATATTATTGCCTGTGAAGATACAGCCTATTGCTTTTTCACATGTATAATGCCTTCTATTGCTCCTCAAAGTATGATAAATCACATTGCTGCCTCTGCTGATTAGCAGAGACTTCGTATGAGAGCTTATTCTCAGCATGCTGGTGCACAAAGCCAGAATGATAAATAAAATTAGTTTCCAAATCATGGTATAGAGTAGTTTGGCACCTACCTATCCAGCCAGCTCTCTGGGTCTGCAGTTAGAAGGTGTTGAATAGCACAGTGCTCTGAATTTGGAGAGCCTAATGTGAACAAATAGGAAGAAATCCATTCTGTGACTGTGCAGTCAAATGTGTGAGCCTGGCAGGAGGAGATTAAACGAGATTGGGATGTAAATTTACATTAGCTGGAAGTATAAATCAGGCCTTAGACACATTAAGCAGACACTAGGCCTGTAAATAATGACATAAGCACAATAAACAGACTCTTGGCTGGAAGCTGCCCTTAGGACACAATGGTAGAGGATCCTGAGATTTGATGAAGGAATAGAAACTAAGCAAAAAGGGAAGGGAAATGCTATCAGTCCCCAGTGCGTATAAAACAGAGGACTAAACAAATCAGAATAACCTTGAGGCATGCAGGCCTCCCTGATATTTCTCCTCTCTGCAGCTGCCCATGTTCTGCTTGCAAAGCTGTAAATAATGAAAAGAAGGCTCTGAAGCACTTCAACAACAAAGCAGTTTCCAGGTATTCTATCAGCAAGAGCAGTTTCCAGTGTTTCTCATGCAGACAAAACAGCAAAAACATTGTTCAGGCTTAATCTCATTGGCCACTATAAGATCGAAAACAAAAGCAATCTTCTCTAAGTTAACTGATTTGCTCTACTTTGGCACTTTTGAGTCGCAGTCAGAGGTGGAGAGCTCCAGAACTTTCCCAGCTAGTCAAAACACTGCTGTCTAGGACACTAGGACATGGATACAATGTCTAAATAAATCAGATTATTTTTCCTTTTTTCCCCCTAGAGATTCATATGGAGTTTCTGTCTTCTCTAAACTCAAGATGATGGCTATTCACTGTGGAATGAATAGTGGGTGACTTTTCCATGTGTACACAAAGACTTCCAGTCCAGACCCAGGTTCACATTAGAAAGTGAACAGAAGATGAAAGGACATCTATGCAGGAGGGAAGCAGACAGGAAGCAAACACTATAAATATTTCTGCTTATCCATGCACGCATAGGATCTGGCATCCCTATGGCTTGCTGCTTCCACAAGACCCAGTATTCCCAGCATGTCCTAGAATGTCAAATGAGTAACTGCAGAATGACTAAACTCCAAGCTCTGCTCCCATTGTGTTTTGGTAAAGTCTGCCCAATATGCTGAGACTTCCATGCCTTAAGCACTTTGGCTTTGTCTGTCTATCTCTCCTCCTGCAGGATGGAGAGGAGACCTGAGCATATCATAGGCCTCCTGTATGATCCTGTGAGACAAGAGCGAGGGGAGGGTGATGCTCATTTCTGTCACTGAGAGCGTAAGCACCAGGAGGCTTTGACTCCAGGTAGCATAGAACTCCTCCGGTCTTACTTTTCTCCAGCCAAAGAGTAAATCACTTTGTAAATCTTGGCCATTTCCTCCAATAGGAAGGAGGCCTGTAACTAGTGGAGTGCCCCAA
>NW_010168194.1:14519-23125 GCF_000695765.1 Mesitornis unicolor | reverse complement strand
CCAGCCATGCCCTCAACCCACCAGGACCTCATTCCTCCACAGTACCTGAGCACAACAGGCAGAGCCAGGTCCTTCAATGGTCTGGACACAGCAAGGGGCGAGCCAGGCAAGAGTTAGAGGAAGATGCACTGAGAAGAAAAGCAGAGTTGTTCAGGCCTAACCTTAAGTGGAGCCCCTGGTCACTTGGGTGGGATGTGAGGGTGGAGGCCACAGCCCCCAGCTGGGGCCTCTCTGGGCAATTAAGGCCCATTAGCATGCTCAGGCCTCAACAGATTGCAGTCAGATTGGCAATAGATGGGAAGCTCACAAGATTACTGTGAGAGTGGAGCTCATTCCTCAGTTTATTATTTTCCACATGAAAACTACATGCCATAAATGCAAACAACAGAAGTAAAGGCTCTCTCAGGGTCCCAGGGACAAGCTAATTTGCCCTGGCTAGAGAAAGCTGGGGATGCTTAGTCCACAGGCAGCTTCTATGACTGTAACTGGAGTACGAACAAGTTAATACAAGATGCTGTTGACTTCCTCTCTTTTTCTTTTCAAGGAATTGTATTCTGTTAAAATGTTCTGAAAGTCCCTGAATTTAAAAGCAAGAGACAGTTTATAGTGTAGCAGCAAAGGAACAGACTGTGCTGGGTAGACTGGCATAAATACTCGGGTGTCTCACAAAAAAACACGAGACAAATTCCAAGTAGTAAGTTATATCAGCTGCAAAACTTATGGCCATTTTCTGTAGTTTATCAAATCTTCTTTACAGGGAATGGAAAATAAAATTAAACTAAAAGCTGTGATTTGTTCAAGGTCAAATACTTCTGAATGCATTTTACCACTGTTTAGGATTCTAATTCCTTGTTAAATAATGAGAAAACAATGAGATAACCCCCAGAATCAGTTGGCAAAGCAAAAGACTGCACATATTGCTAATTAGCACATCTATAAAGGCACCTAACCATGAAACATTACTGTTCTTAATAATGGATACTACTGTCTTCAAATTCCCTGATGAAATTCTCCATTTCCAGACATGAGCTTCATCAGAGTTATAACAATTCCTTCAAAGACAAAGCTATGCCATAAATATACACTCCATTTACCAACACTGCAACATTTACCACAAAAAAGTACTGCTGAGGACTATTAAAGCGGACTCCCATTTCACAGTTCCCAGTAGTGATAATGTAATGTTTTAGATTTGTTCTTTGGACCAGATGCTTACAATTTATAGGATGTTACTATTGTGTCCTGGACGAAAACAATCTCTTTTACAAACTGTAATGATGTCTCCACTGTGCTATCACAGCATCCATGTAAGCTATCCTGAAGCATCTTTCACAGTCTCCAAAGTGGAACAACAGCAGCATGAGATGAGTACATGCAGCGGAGTTCAATGAAGTTTTAAAATCTGGCCAAAACAGGGAACAGGCTGCTGTCAGCCATAGCTGACACGATGTTATTTTAAATAAATGTGCTTTCTGAGTCAGGGTCACTCTGTGTGGAAAGCATCCATGTCAAAGGAGGACATAAACAATTCACATGCTCTTAAGAAATGTATTGCTCATCTCCCTGGTGAAAACCTATGGATGCATCTACCACTTACTTCCATCTCTCTTCTGAATATAAAAAGTCCTCATGTTTTCCAAGTAGCAAAGATGGGACAAGCAGCATGGGCAGACACTGTGGATGGGGAGACAAGAAATGCTAATAAACACAAAAGATTATTCTGATGGCTGCAAGTGGAAAGCAGGATGGACGGGAAAACAGGTAGCAGCATTGGGTCAGGTAAATCATCATCTGCTTCCCATTTACCTCTCTGGGTGAAGCCCACAGGCAGAGCAGGTTTGCAGCAGAACAGCTGCTACAGAAATCCACCTACAACCAAAATGGTGATAAACACTCATAAAATAGCTTCTCCAGGTAACTTGGTGGTTATACAGTGGCAGAAGTTTTCCAGGGGTGCTGCTCTATCATTATAAACATGGGCAATTTGAAGAAGTCTAGATTAGGTAGATTTTAAACTCTTCAATTACATGCTTTATTAGGAATCAAGATGAGGGTGTCATCTGTCTTCTGGGCACATATGTTAAAAAGTAGTGTAGCAGCCAGGATGTGAAGACAGGAATGACTGTGGGGACAATGGAAAATGCCAAAATCAAGCAGCTGAAAGAGAATGGCTGGGCTGTAAAAAGAAAGCAACATTTTACTGTGAAATAATAAGAGTGTATACTATGTACAGACTGTAGAATTCTTCCACACTGGGAAGATCATACAAAATCTTCTTGCATAATCCTCCTCTGTAAGCACAAGGTACTCTGTGAGATGTGTGATGTTGGCTTTTCTGAGCTTGATTATCACAAAATCTTTTATGTTTTATCAGGACTAATGTGCAAAAAACAGAGCTCGGGAACAATACAGCCCTTCCAAAATGCTCCCTTGCAGGGGAGACTCCTTTATGCTGGATTAAGTTTTAGGCTACTTTGGAAAGCTCTCACTCTTCTGAGGAAAGATTTGGGTGTGTATTTCAATATGAAATTACTTAAAAAAAACCTGAAAACACATATGTTTCCATCAAGAAATCAGGGGTTTGGGTAAAACTCGCATATCATGGCCTAGGGAAAAGACTTGAGCTTTTCTGATGGAAGGAAGAAGAGTCTTCAGCAGAAGAGGTGGAGACAATCATTACAGACACAGTATGAGGACCAATATCATCTGGTGCCTACTAATCTGACATGGATTTTCATGCCCATTGATGTAAAGCCTGCACTTCTGTCTGGTAGAAGATATGCACACAGACACATACACCTTGTGTGCTCTCAAACATACACTGCCTGGTGCTGCATACCCTACACAGCAGATTGCCAGCATCTTAAGATGCTTCACTTCTGGAGCCTTTCAAGCTGCACTATCTTCATTTGTTAGGATTCACACATTGCAGTAAATGAGTTGTCAGCTGATACTGGATTGTGCTTACAGCACTCAGAAAATTTAATTCTGAGTAAAATTTTGCTTGTCCCAAAGCATCATCAACTTCTATTGCACAGGATTATTCCCGCAGCCCTTAAGAACAATTTTACTGAAGCCTTAAAACACAAACACCTGAGTAATCCTGAAAATCATTAAGTACAAATCCATCAAAAGTATTTCCCATCACAATCACTTTTCAGCCAGAGACCACGTATTTGCTCACTCATGTCTGAGGCAGCTGACAGGGCGGTTCGCACGTTTTCCTCAGCCCAGGAAGCACTGTCCACCACACCCAGGGTTTCTTACAGGTCAAAGCTTTTTCTTTCAATTATAAACCTTGGGCAAAATGTCAAACGAAACAGTTCTTTGCTTAGTTTGGGCTACCACCCTGCCTTGGAAGCTCATTCTTTCAGCTCCTCTCCTCTGCTCTGAGGACTATCGCAGGACATTCTCTGAAACTTCAATAAGGAGCACCTGGACACATTTCAGACAGGTTTTTAGCTGCATGGGGCTGACTGGCCAGAGGTCTCTCCAGCCTGTATGAAGACCTGTCTTTTGTGGTAAGAAAACTGTTAGGTGCAGAATGCCCATTTATCTGTATACTGCTCTCTCACAGCTTTTGTGCTTCAGGGCTTTGCAAGCAACACTGAGGACGAAGTGTCTTTCCCCACACAATCATACATGTTCTGATGCCCCTGAAACCCTCACACCTCTCCCAGAGACGTCAAACTTGACACTATATGAGCTGAACTAATGACAGAGCCAAAAGCTGTTCCTGCGTGCCCATCTGAGTAGTTTTTTATGGCAGATATTCTGATGGACTTGGGAGCAAGAACAGGGTAAGGATCACCTACTGTATTTTCTTTTCATACCATTTCATAGGCCATCACTGTTTGTGAAATGTTTCCATTTTATTCACTGCTTGTACTGAACATCAATAATTCCATTGTGGCAAAGAGCTTTATTTTACTTACAGTGCTCTTCCTAGGGAGAAATGGGTAAGAAAACATTCAAGAATAATATATAAAAGGTCAGACCGTGCAGTTCGTATTTTGCCATAAAATTTAGTAGGATAGATTTAAAAAAAAAATCTAGCACTGACAGCATTTTCTTTTCTACTTTTCTGGGAAAAAAATGTTTTAATGTTTGTAGCCCTAGAACCCTTTGGCTTTCTCCCTCATCCTACCTCCCAGCAGCTGCTACCAGAGCCATCCACGAGAGCAGAAAACACCAGAAAGACTTTCTGACCCCCTTCTGCAGCCACAGCACTGGACCTCATGGTTATATAAAATAAAAATCTCCAGATAAGGAAATCCACCTAAATAAATACTTGGCTTAAGTTAGAGGTGACGTCTTCAGGGAAGGCCAGCAGCTTTGCTTTTCCAGTCAGGCAAACTGGACGCTGTGGCCAGCTCCAGCAGCGGCTGCTGCATAGCTTGGCCAAGGCACTTCCATTCCTGTGCCTCCCACCCACCTGTCTTCTCTGTTCAGGGTATAAATTGTTGAGTAAGGGACTCTTTGCATGCTTTAGCACAGGATCCAGACAAAAAGAGCTTCAGTCTCACACAGAAACATGCTAATAAATAAGAAATATATGGCAGGAATCTTACTTTGAATTCACTGTCATTTGGAAGTTTGTCTTACCATAACTTCAGCATCAGATGCACTGTATTTTCATTGTGTCTGTTAACAATGAAGATGAAAGCATCAAGGGAGAGGTTGCTGTATACACTGTAATAATAAAATATTGCAATATTTTAGCTACATAAAATAATTTTTCATAATATGAAAGTTGATTTTTCTTGAACTGTGACACAGAACAATACCAGAATTGTCTGCTTCTGGCTCATGAGTGACAAATGCACAGTGTCTGAATGAATCTTTTTTTTTTTCATAAATTAACATTCTGAATTAGATTTTTATGAACCATGAATATGAGCATTGACAAAAAGAACCTTTGTAGCTCTGCGCTTTCCCTGACTTTGCTTTTTATTCCTAAAACTGCTTGTGACAGCTTATTCATTCCCAGAGATTGTTTATTCCTGGTAAAAAAAGCACACCCAACCCAGTGCAGCGATACATGCAGATAAGTAGTTTTCATCCCAGAAGGGTGGAGAATTACTTCTAGAGGACCACAAAGGGTCACACAAAAAGCAATTTCATATGCACTGATCTAAACTATGCATAATTTCTGAAAATATCCTCATTGTGACTGGAAAAACCTAGGGGCTCAACAATGTTAAAAAGATTGAAGAGTGCAGATTTACTTTATGACAAAAATTTTGTCTCAGTGTATGCTAAAGCTGGTGCACATGGTGCAGGGTGACCTGCTTGCTGTCCTTTGTGAATGGCAGAGAACACAAGCCAGGCTATGGAAATGTTGTGGCATGTTGCTTTTTCTGCTCCATCTTATGACAACAGTTGTTACCTGGCAATCAGATTGAAAAAGTTCAATTATTAATGAGCAATCTTAGCATTCAGCCCTCAAAACAATTCAAAGCACCCTTTACAACATGCCCTCTATCTCAAGGCAAGAAGTGACCCACCCCTAGCACAGAATTCAACATCCAAATATCTCCTTCTGCTTTTTCATTTGTGATGATTTAGCTGGCTGAAGTTTCTATTCTTTATAAAAGTCATTCCCCAATTTGTCCCTTATGTCTGCAAACACAGGTTGGTTCAACTTGCTCTTGAGACTTATGACAACTGGAGTGATCTGAAGCAAAAACTCTGAGCAACCCTAATAACCAGAGTGGGAATCACCAGCTGAGACCTAGAAAACCCTCTGGTAGTAGCTATATGCATATGCAATCACCTAACACATTGCGTGTCAGTATCACTGTTAAATCACTTAATACTGGTTTTCCATCAGAAAAATTATGACCAATACATTGAGATCTTTTATACAGCAACAACTATTACTAAATTTAATCCCTTTATCTAATAGCCAAAGAAGTCTTGTCTTCCCAGTGGTTTCCTTGTAGTCTTCAGGTTATTAACATCTTTAGCTGTGGAAGAAATTCAAAAGCACTGTTCACTTAGGAAGGATCTCATTTCACATCTGTGGAATGTGGAGAATTTCTGAATGGAGGAGAAGTATTAAGCACAGATGTTCTTCCATTTATTATCCTCAAGACAATACATATAATATATTAGTCAGGTTTGGAAAACTTCTTGCCAACTGTTGATCTACAAGAGAAACCTGCAAATAATTCAGGGAGGCTTGGTTATAGAACTGTCTACAGTCAATCTGTCACACACCAACAACTGCTTGAAGAACTGTCAATAAACATTGGTATACAAAGCTAAGGGTTAATTTATGCCAGCCTCTACAAAATGTGGTCATGGACTAAGAAGAAAGACCATTTCTTCTCACCACAATTACACCCATAGAGCATAAGAATCTCTATCCCAGGATACAATTCAGGGACAGACCTCCACTACCTGAGCTAGATAACTAGGGACACAGTGAAGAACTGTGGTCTATAAAGCCCTGTGAGACAATGAGTCCTGTATGAAGAACGCTAGCACCAGTACCTCACCGTGAGGCGAGAGAGTTTGGGGTGCCAGAACTGGAGTGAAAGTAGCTGAGACCCAACAGAGGGAGGAAGCTCAGAGGATGGAGTGTTCTCATCCCACTCATAGTCTTTCACTTAAAAGGTAGTCATCTTAAGTAGGACTTCTCTCATTCAGCAATCAATGATGGATTGGAGAGGGAAGGAAGACCTAGGCCCGCCTAAGCATTGAAGGACTCATCTGTGCAACTTGTCTAAGGACTGGTTGCTGTGAAATACACAAATAATCTGGGACAATGAGATGAGAACCCAAGACTCTTCACACGTTGAAGCTCTGTTCTATAGGCTATAAAGTCACACATCTCATCTGGATTACTGAATCTGGAATTATTTTGCTCAGAGGCGAATTAAACCAAAACAAAACATAAAGACCTACAGCATGGGTTCTAGGATGCTTTTCAGAGATCAGACATTCTGACCTTGGATTCTCTTCAGTATAGGAAGAAACAAAGGCTTCCTGTCCCTTCGTGAATAATCTGAGTAGGATGATACTATGGAAAGGAAGGCCTTTTTCTCTTCCTCTGGCTATGTTTTAAAAGGCAGTGGCAGCTGTGACTTCATTTTGTGAGGAACTTTACCCTTTCAGTATGTATCAGGCATTTTTCTGACAGTGTCTACAAATTGGTAAACCACCACTAGTGGGGCTTTTTATTGTTTGGTTTTGAGGGGGTGGATTTTGAGGGAATCACCATTTATGGGAGTTGTTGCTACCACTGATAACAAAAACTGCCAGATCCATTCAGACTTGTATATGCCTTTGAACTGGCTTGCTCAGACAACTGTTATGCTCCATTCTGGGGACCCCTATGCGACAAAATCAACTGTTCCTGAAGACATCGGAGTAAGAATGCACTGTTTAAAGATCTTGATATGTTTCACTTCCATTCTGGCAGCTGGGTTGCTCAGTCCTGTGAAGATTAGGGTGAAAAGTTCACATGTACAACCCTTGGCGCCCAGAGAACTTAACATCAAGCAGGAAAGCTCCTAGAGAGATCAGGTACCTCCAGAATCCAGCAGCAGCTTAGCCAGCTTTTTCAGAGCACTTTTGAATTGAGGTTTCTAAGCTGTTTAATGGCCTTTGTCACTGCACTGCTTGCTGGTAGCAGTATCAGACAGCTGTCTTCTGTAGATTATTAAAAAAGTATGGAAAATACATCATGCCTGTTTTCTCAGAAGTTCTTTCCAAATTTCTGAAGTGCTTAACAGTTGGCACCCTCATGAGCATTACCACCTGTAACTTCTTTCTCACTATGCCAACAGTGGGAACTAAACCCCAGAGTACAGTCTCAAAACCCCTCAAATGAAAGGACCTCATCCATTAGCTTGGATCACTGGTCATCCTTGGTAGATTAGCCACAAGAGGAGCTGCGTAACATGCTTTAGCAGTGCGTCAGCCAGACAAATCTGCTCACAGCAGCATGTAAATGGAGAAGCCAGACTAGTACTGCCAATAGCTATGTCTCAGGGAGGATAGTCCTGAGTTGTGCTAAGGCAGGAAAGGATTACCATGACAGCGTGGTTGTGCCAGGACAAATACTTTCCCCATCATTCTTAAGGTGTGGGAGGCCAGGTTTGGATAACAACCCTTCAGAATCCATTACATCTGGTTTTGGTTTTATCAAATTCATGATGCCTTCGTTGCCACCACTCATGCCATATAGTGGCAGCTATCAAGTCACCAATGCACGGCTGTAGCAAGGAATTCTGTACCTCAGGAGGTGCATCTGCAACTCATTCCTAGACAGTCATCTGATGCTGCTAGATTATATAATGAATTTAAATCTGCCAAGAATGAGCAAGAATCCTATAACAAAAGTAGAAACCTGTTTCACATACTACATCAAAACAGGCATAAATGATGGAAAGAAACTGTTTCTAAACTGAACTTCACACATTCCAGTTTTGAAGCTTGGCAGACTGTCAAGAGACTGAGTGGAGACTCTGGTCTGGGAAAAGGGAGTACCCTGTCACAGCAAACTCCACAGCATCACAGCTGGTAGCCAACGGCACAGACCCCTAATTGAAATAAGGCTTTCAGTCATGCATTAAAAATGACTGTTTCTGAGATGG
>NW_010168194.1:0-14488 GCF_000695765.1 Mesitornis unicolor | reverse complement strand
AGCAGGAACCTGATGGCTTCTTTCACTTGCCTGGGCTCAGACTGGCTCTTCATCAACAGCACATGACTTTGGAGTCCAGCAGTTAAACAATCAGCAAAAGTTGATACGCTGTGATTTGTGAACCATTATATTCCACATGCAACAACAGGCAAGGATTATAGCTGTTCCTGAGGCAGAGAAACCAGTGACAAGCAGGAGCTTCTGACCTGCTTCTTGGCTGTGCGTTGCCCCACAGCTTTATGGGGAGGCTAATTCTTATGTGGAACAAGGCTCTATGCCACTCTGGAGAGGATGGTGTTTGACCAAAGATGTGAAGAGTAAATCCTTAGCAGAGAAAAAAGTAGTTGGTGCTGTACTTACTCATCTCCCATCAGTTTAGGTTATCATGTAGTATGAGTAACTGACTGCAATCTACTTATTTTCTACCAGCTTCTCCTAGAACAGACGCAAAAGTGATGCTTCATTCTGCAAACTGAGTAAGATGCACGATACCGTGGCCTCCTACATAATTTACTTCCACTCCTAACTTCTTGGATATCTCTCTATATATGTATTTATCTGCATATCTATTCACATGGTCATAAATTTTGTATGTGCTGCATATATGTTAATTATGCACACTGCCAATTCTGGAATGATTTTCTGTGCCATCAGAAGGCATGTAAAATGTAGTGGAAATACCTTGAGCATTTTGTTCCAAAAGAGGAGCCACCTTCAGTAAGATGAGAACAGTAGAGGATATATCTTTGATCCTGGTCTCTTTCCAAGCACTGGACCTTTTTAATTCCCATATTTGGGAACAGCACTGGACTTGAAATCACTGGTGGGCCTTGTCTGGAGCAAGTGAAAATAAAACTGGCTTTTGGGTCTGCCTTGAACTCTTGGGAACCTTTGGACAGTTTGGATGCCAGTACCCAGATACTGGCCCTGGTTGTTGAAAATGCTCTGGCCTCTGTAAGTTAGTTGCCGTACTTATAATTTTTGGTGTAGTGTTGGACTCAACCACTGATCTTGCTAGCATCTGTTTGGACCTCTATGTTCTGGATATGATAAAAGAGGTGAAAAGAGTGGTGATAGAGTCCAATGTCAAACCGCAGATCTGTTGGCTTTCTCCATCTGCAGAGCTCCAGCTTCTCAGCTCTGTTTGAGAGGAGGACTTGCAGACTACAGAATAACAGTGCTGCTGGCCTCTTGTTATGTCTTGTTTGCCAAAAAAAGAAAAAAAGATCCTTGCAAAATACACATAGTGGTGAGAAAGAGATTCCAAATGCTGAGGAGTTTGTTGCTGTAGCTGCCCCCTTGCCTGTTGAAAGGTAAAGCTCAGCAGAGTCAGAAACAAAATCTGAGTCTGAGTTGTTTTAACCATGAACCGTTTCTTTCTCCTGAGCTGTGCAACAGACTGGAACTTAGGCAGTAAAAAAGCGCCTGCATTGCCACCCACCAGATGCCTAGAGGTGGTCCACTATGCCCACACTCACTGAATTAATAGAACGTCTATACTTACAAAACTCAGATATTGATGTCTGACTTCTGCATACAAGGAATCAACACTTCAGCACAGCTCCTTCTTATGGATTTTATAACCAAGTCCTAATTACAGATCGATTATCTTCAAAAATCTACATTGAATCAAGTACAAATCAGAATATTTAACTGGCAGAACATCCACATGTAAAAACAAAGGACTAACCAGTGGTGCAAGCAGAAACACAGACAATGGATATAATTCTGGTGACTAATATGTTGCCATTATTTTAAACTCAAAAGACCAAATGTTTAGTATTTTCCTCATTTGTAGTATACAAGAAAATCCAGATTCAATGCACTTCAGTTTTCATCTGTTTCATATGAAACAACTATTCCTTTATATTTAGCATCCAGTCCACTTACATTTCTCACATAATGGTAAAAGTAAGGCTGAGCTATTCAGTAACTGAATGTCAGTTCTGGAGCCTGAACCAGAAGTCTTGTCTCAAAGTATGTCCCATTACAACTAAGATAATGAAGTATCTGAGAAGTGATGGATCAATCCCTTAACTGTTCAAATAAAACCTGTATTTTTTCTATTTTGCTTGTGAAAAAAAAGTCTCAAAACAGATTTTGTGCTATTTAAAAGTTGCCAAACCAATTTCTTTTAAATTTAATTAAACAATTATTTACATCTTACAGCAGCATTTGTATTGGGACACCCACTGTGAATGAAGTTCCATGTCCAGAATACAAGCCTCTAAAAGTATGGCCACATAATGGAAGGATTGATACATCTTTAATGATGACAGTGCCAAGGTAATAAAACCTAACACCAAAATGTTACCGCTTTATACCAAAAATATACAGAAATAAACAAATAGAACATGTTGAGAAATTATAGAGAAACTCTGTTAAATATTTTAAAGGGTAATAAAAATGCCTTTGGGCCATTAAACGTACTCTACTGACTATATGAACCAGTGCCAAAAAGTATCAAAGCTTTTACAAAGAAAAAGAAATAAAAGAAAAAGGTTGAAGAACTTGGTAGTGTATGTCCTGACTGGATAATTCAATGAATGTGCTGGGCATAACCCAGGAAAAAGTATATACATGTACATATTATGTACATATATTTATACCCACAAGCACACTTGATATGGGAGTTAGAACCCATGTGATAATTTGACAGGGATATGATACAATTAGCATTCCGCTCATATCTATTCAGTAATGTAATTCTTTCAACTTTAAAATTTAAAACTTCAGAGGACGTTCTACTGTTACTTTAAGAAAACTGAGTCACCTGTAAAAAAATCTTTCCTTTTCTCCATTATTTTCACCTCTAGCACTTATGCAAGTTTCTGTCCACAGGCAGATGCAAAGGAGTGTCTCACAGTCCCAAAAGGAATTTCTTCTGAGCACTGAAAAGTCATGGAACATGATTTTTTTTTCCAGTTCTCCAAATGACAGAGATCAAACATAGAAAAAAGTATTTATTTTATTTCAGAACTGATTTATAGCAAAAAAAAAAAGGACATCTATTACTCTGTCTGTATTAACATGTATTTTTCCGTCCCTTGTGCAGTGAACTCGTAAGGCAAAATCTTAGGCAAAACCTCTAACTTTATCTTAGTTTGGATCATTTTAGTATCAGTATCATAACATAAATCAGTATCATGAAATAAGAGGATTTGGGTAGCTCTATGCAGGTGAAGGGGAAATTGATGACTTGCCTGGAAAAATCCCAAGGCGAAAGAAATGCAGATGAAGATTTTCACTTTGCTATTTGAAACAACCACAAAAGGTTGGGAAGTCAGCAGACTGGGATTACCCCAGCGACCGTATACACTCCTCTCTTTGTACAAGAACGGTAATTTAATCTATTTACAGTGACTTCTACCATGACCTCTGGAAGGCGTCACAATAAACTCAGAATGGATCTATGAAAAACATGTTTGAAAAATTCATAGCTAACCAGACGACAAAGATTTTGGCTTCCTGCTTGAACCAGATGGAAGCGATTTCACATAAAGCCCATGTAGTTTCATTTTCTTGTGTTCAAACCCAAAACAGCTGAGATCTAAGTGACTTTGAATCACTAAATACTTAGCTGATTTTTCCCTTTACTGATTTTGTTTTTCCCTTGCTGTTGAATTTACTCATCTCTCAGTCACTAAGCTAATATGTGGCACATTACCTTTGTGGAGTTTTCCATGAGCTTCACTACATAGGGCCATAGTCAGGTTAAAACAAGAGCTGTGCACACATGGAGGCAAGAATATAGAGCTTCTTCATTGTGCTTGTTCTAACAGCTTTGGCCAATCAAAATAATGTTTTACTGAAGAGTCTGAAATATTATGAATGGCACAAGCATAAGATTTCAGATTCAGTTTCATACATCCATTTTTCTTTGGATATATTATTGGAAACATGTATAAGTAATAATAACACAAGGTAATTGATAGAAGAAATCCTATAAGTAGGATTAGCAGCATAGATACTGTCTTATCAGTCAAAGCAAGAATAAGAAGAAAGACATGAGTAAGAATTTCATAGAGAACATTTGGCAGCTGGTATAAATCATAGGTGGGATGAATGAAGTGGTCCTGAAATTATTCCAGATTGGTTCTTCTGCTTTAGCAATAACTGCAGAGCCCATAATGTTGATCCTGCATGGAGTATTATCAACAATTCATGTAGCTCAAACTACTAAGCTAATATAGTTCACACTATCCTCTTAATTCATTTGCCAACCTACTCAGTCATTAACTGCTCTTGTGTTTCGTCATTTATTTAACTTCTACATTTTGTAATATTTTCATTCACACCTAAAATCATAGGCAGCTAGTAATGAAATGGAAGGTGGTTTGATACGATATTTTCAGCAACATTTCCTGGAAAGTGTGTAAAATTATATCCAGTTAAGTCCTTGCGTTCCATCAAGAAAAGCATTTCTTGCACACAAATGCACAAAGTTTTGCCTGAAAGCATGACATAATAATCATCCTTCTTTGTCTGCTTGACAGGATCACAAGATAATTCAGAAATTCTTTATAGACAATGCAATAAATCTCATTGGCAAACCCACAAGTTGCAATCTTCTTAAGATGCACATCCCCTTACTACATTTCCTCAAAAGCCAGAGAATTACAAAGAACTGAAAAGCATTTCCATCTCAGATCTTCTATTTCCATTTCTCACCCACTTAATTTTTCATTAGTTGAACTCTATAAAAGTTATAAATGTGAGCCTTTTCTTATTTATGATCCAAAACACATTGTTTGAAAATGAGTAGGCTTTTATTCAAATGCAAGATTTTTCTCTCATCAGTTGGAAGTGAACTTACCTGAAACCCCTGGGATTGCATACGCTGGTTCCAGACGAGCCTCTAGTTGTCCGCAATGTGTCTGATAGCAATAATAATGGCACCAACCTGATGCCTGTGCCAAGACTGTTGACCTTCCTGTGGCCAACTGTAAACGAATACAAGTGCTTAGCAGAAGTTTCCAATATTCTCACAAGCAAAGATCAGCTGGACAATTTGATCACCCGGGATTGTTCTGGCGTTACCAGAAAGATCACTTATTAATTTCAACTCTTTCTGCTATAGCGGACTTAGTAATCTAGAGGAGTTTTAATAGCACTTCTACTTTTTCTGTGTGCCTGTGTTAGTTTTTTCAGTTTCTCCCCAATGATGGTAGAAAAGGCCCTGATTAGGGGGCCACAAAACTCCTGCTGTGTTGCAGAGGAGTTTGTAGGAAAGGTCCTGCCCGTTGGCTATTTTTATTTTCTGGCATCACTAGACGTCTGGAAAAATGCCCTGAAAAATTGAGTCCAGGCACATTGACTTCAGAAATTGTTATATATTAACCAGAAATTTCCTCTTTCCCCACCTACTTTTAAAATTTTTAACAGTGGAATATATTGAAACACGTAGAGAACTGTAAAACAGCCAAGTGGACTTACATAAAACTCACTGAAATGATCCACTTCTGCAGTGGAATAAATCAGAGGAAATATCAGCTAGGAAAGAGGATATCCAAAGAAAGTGACTGCAAACTGCTGGTTAAAATTGAAGTGTGATATCCTTTTCAATTCCCTTTTCTCTATTCTCAAATAGCC
This sequence comes from Mesitornis unicolor, assembly GCF_000695765.1. NCBI lineage: Eukaryota > Metazoa > Chordata > Aves > Mesitornithiformes > Mesitornithidae > Mesitornis > Mesitornis unicolor. The sequence goes on along the minus strand of NW_010168194.1, from coordinate 8,896 downwards.
AATGACATTTTCTAAATAAAGAAATTTTCCTCTGTTAATTGGTTTGCTTTTCAGAAAAACTCCTCTTTCCATTCTCTATAGAGAAAAAATAAAAGTCATCCTTTCCCTTGGGCCAGCATGGGATGTTTGCAGGCTGATCACTTGAGGGGTACATTTGTTCTTTAGTGTTGCATGCAAATGCCCTCACTTCAAGTTGGCAAATGAGCATCTCCTGGGAGATGTGACAAGTGTTGAAACATGTATGATGAACCTCATTCTTCTGCCAGATCACTGTCCCCTGCATTTTAGAGCCCAACATCTTTTGTTTGTGGGGAGGAAGGAAGCAGAGTGCCTCAAAGACAAGGGCAAGGTTGGAAACTGCCATCAGAGCCCAAATGTGCTGGCATCTGTTACGAGTCCAGGGAGTTGAAATGATATTTCTGAGAACTCCCATTACCATTTATAACTACATATTCCAAGAAAACTCCCAATATAGTAGCCGTCGCGGACAAAGACTGCAGGCTCTAAGCAACAGATGAGCTAACCTTTCTGCCTTTTGGGGCATATTTTCTTTGGCCCAGAGCTGCAGACAAGGACAGGTGCTGTAGTGCAAGGTGCAGGAGGCACTGGCAGTGCAGGGTGTGGAGGGCTGGCTCCTGCCCTGCCTCTGGGACACAGCCGAGAGGACAGCACTGAAATGTTCATCGATGAAATGTCAATCATAACCAGGCTTCTCCCATCCACCCCGCTTCCATAGTTTGTAATGCTCGGGGAGGATGGGAACACACCAGCATGAGGTGTTGGCTTTGGCCTGCACTGCCCATGCAGGCTGTGGTGAGGAGTGGACATGATCCTTTTTGGCTCCTTTCCTCCCATGGACAGGGAGCCCTGGGAGCTGCCACACACATCCCAACCACCCCTCTCGTTCCAGCTTCTAAATTTTAGTGTTTCAGAAAAAGAAAACCTAATCCAAACAAACCAGTCCTAGGCCCGCTGACAATCCCAGTGCCCAGCAAGCAAGCAGTGCAGGGATCACTTTAGCTGCTTCCCACAAAGTACCCTTAGAGCTTGAGTTTTGGTTTCACTGGCATTTCACTAACGATATGAAAGTCCTTACCTAAGCTTTCGTTTCTATTTTTATTCCTCCCCTCCCCCCATAATATTAGCTTCAGATTTCACTGTTTTGTTTACTTTTTAATTAAAGACTTTGACATTTCAAAGCCATTTTATATTTCCTATCCTGGTGATATTCAAAGGAGGACTACACAGATGGACAAATAATCATATCAAGATCTGAGGTAACGCTTCCCTTCATCTCAGTCCACTTGGGTAAACTCACACCACATGCCAGCGTGAACTATTCTTGTAACAAGGGCTGTAAATCCCTGCTGAAACTTATTTAGGAAGGGTAATTCTGGCTATGTATAAGTGCCATACATTAAATATATTACAGGTGAAATCTGCTGGGAAAGGTTTTGACATTTATAAGTTACACAGACGGTATATATTATGAAGGCTCCCCATTCTGAGAGAATGTAATAGAATATAATTTTATAGGGCAATTTTACCTGCAGTCTCTTCAAAAAGAAATAATCACCAAACTCCTTTCAATTCTGCAGCTCTTGTTGGTTTTGGATTTTGTTTTTGTTTTTATGTTGCCAGCCTTTACAATTAAATAATTTCACTTCAGTTCTTCCTAGATATTCCCTGTGCAAATGCACTGTAACACTATCTCATTGCTGCAGAGGAGTTTGGATGGCTTGGACAGCATCTGTAATGTGAGCTGTGTAACGATGCAAGCATTTACTGCCTCCTCTCCCTTTTATGGGGTGCTGTGCGTGTCTTCCTTGCACTCTTTCTCTGAAGCAAGAAAGCTGGGAACCACATGAAATAGCAAATGCAACCTGAACCACCCCTCAGATGCAAGTGTGCAAAAAAGGTGACAGGGCTGATCCTACCTGAAGTGGACATGAATTAGGGACTACAGCTACAGAACCTGGTTCCTTTGCAGATATCCATGTCCTTTTTGGCCTTATTGCAAAGATTTTATTCCTAAATTATCCCAGCAACCTCTGGGATAACTGTTTTGTTAGTGTTCTTTTCCACTGAATTAAATTCCTCTGTAAACCTTTTATTTCTTATTGTGCTCTGGTGTATTGGGGGCACCTGAGACTCACTTGTAAAACTGCAGGCAATGTGTCACTTGCACACGGTGTAATTCTCACACGGGGTTTAAAAACTTTAAGCCAACTCTCCCACGCGAAGGTGGTCTATCAGCTGTAATTCCTGACAGGTAAACGGCTGCTTGACACTATCTTCACACAACCTGGTTTGACATTTTGTTGGACTCATTTCCACGGCACTGCTTTTGGCTCCTTCACGGCACTGCAGAAGGGAAACCCCTTCTGCCATGGGCAAACCCATGAACAAATCCAAGGACGCAACATACAGAAACCCTCTCCAACATGAGTGGGGAAACTCTGACAAAACCCTAGGTGCTTTAAAATATCCCCTGGAAAAACAGCAGACACTTTCTCATAAGAAGGTGCACCGGTTACCAGTTGCAGCCCTCTAGGTCAAGCCCAATTGTGATTGGCACCGAGCTCTGCGCTGCTGGAGCACAGTTCCCCTCTTGGCTGCTAAATGTGCACCAGAATCCAGCCTGACCAGCTTCCGATGGCCTCTTTTCTCTTCATAGTATCTATAAATACCGATTTCTTCCTCTAGTTCCCATATAAATCTTCTACTCTGGATCAGTGACATGCTTTAGGTTTGACATCTTAGACCTCCATGCAACAAGAGGTCAATGGTGCTAACTTGAAGAGAGCTTTGTTACACCACAGGGTGCATGGTGTGTAGATCCGAAACTGGGAAGCAGCAGGATAGAACAGTCCCAACGACTGCAGCTGGTTTTAGCTATGTAAAGATACGTGTCAAACACTACCTATGTCACTCATCCAGAATTAAAAATTGCCACTGCTGGATTTTGGGCAGCTGTAACTTTCAGGAGAAGATTCATACTGGATCTAGTTCCATATAAGTAATTGCACTGATTCACGATCACTTAAACTTGTTGCCTTCCACAAATTCAGCCATGCGGAGTAATGGTGTGATTCATTTTAATAAAAACCCCTTCTACATAAAGTGACAAATGTGAGGAGCTTAGAAAGTGTGCATATTGTCGGGTCTGCAAGGAGCAGAAGTAGCCTGCTCAATTTCAAAACAGTAATAATTAAAAAAAAAGGCTAGGAATATAAACATTGATAAACTTGCCTTATAAATATTATTTTAAAGATGCCTGTGACAGACTGCTTGTAGTCAAAGCCTAATAAACCACTTACCTACAAGGGGACTTCTTACATGTTTAAGAGGAAGCACGTGCTTCAGGGCTTTGCTGGGTTTCCTGGCACTGAGCATTACTTTTGCAACAAGCGTTGTGCCACCCGCAGCCTTTGTCTTATTCCAGTGGGCACTTCCCTGGGCCCAGATCCCAGGTCCAAAAGCTGTACAGGGTGCTGTAACAGAACTCCTGCCCAGAGCCAATGATCAAGAAAGAGAGAAGGGCTGCAGGTCGCGTTTTATGTTCAACGTCTTTATGAGTCAGAGCACAAAGTTTTCTATTCTTTGCATACATCTGCATAGTATTATCCATATGACAATGCTAACAAAAGAAAGATAATTAAAACCAGACTTATTGGAATTAATACAAAATAAACAGTTTGCTTAATATCCCTAGCTAATTTAGCTTATGAGAAAAGTGAAGCAAATGCTTCTGTCTAAACTGTGGGGGGGAAAATTAGGGAAAAAAGCAAAATATTTAGCTTACCTCACCTGAGAGCAATCTCCTCTTTAATCCTGTTTTGCTTGAACTGCCAGCACCACTTCTTCTCCAGTTTCATCAATTTGTCCTCCATCTCTATCTGTTCTCTTCCATGTATCTCCTCTGGCCAACTGTTAAGAGTCTAGTAACATATCTGGATGATTTTTATTAAATTAACCAGAAAAGCATTTAAGTCCTTACTTAGAATTTCCATTTGCAAGAGAGGATGTGTAATTCACCTCCACTTCAGCACACTTCAAACAAGGTTTGTGTCCAAGCCTAGTGTATCAAGTCTTTAGTTTAAACAGGAATATTGAAGTTGCCCAAAATCTCTGGTAAAATTTAAAGCAACTTCAATTCTGCTCATTAGAGGAGCTTGACATGCTCTTTTACTAATATCTTCCTATCTAGAGTGGACACTTGAAGCTCTTTTCCCCATGTGCTGTTTGCTGCATATTATGATCTATTCCTATGGTTGAAAAATTAAGAGGATGCTCAGTGAATCTTTCACTATAGAGGCCGTTTCAGTAACTTTATGAATATACACAAGCCATACAGATACAGCACTCATCAGGTCATATAACTGACTGCTGTGCCTGGCCTTTGTCTACCAATAAATCTTACCTTGGATTTATTTTTACACTCCAAACCTCTGAAGAGTTTGAGCTTTGAACCAGAACAGAGCATCGATATAAACAGCACAGCAGCATGTGCCTTTGCTGCACAGATTATATTCCATTAAAAGAACATCTGTAGGGTTGAAAAGTCAAGAACTCCAAAATTAGTAAGCAGATAGTGCAGATTGAGTCTTCCTCAGATACAACCTTTGATTACCTGACTGTATGCTCTATTTCCACAGGAATCCACTCCCATTCAGTACAGCTCAACACAACAAAATGAGAGCACCTCCTAAAAAGGTAGGATCCTTGCTCCAGTCACAGCACATTTTGGCTGAGATGCAAGTCCTAATTTTCAGTTATACTGGGACTCAGGTGAACAATGCCCCAGAAAGATGATGAATCAAAACCAAGATGTATTTCTTTTTTTTTTATTTCAAAAAAGTTATTATTTGTAAACATAACTATGTATAATAAGAAAGAAAAAACAGCCTTTCCCATGGGGCGTGTTGGGCTCATCTAAAACGATCCCATTAGCAAGCACATTTGTGAGTAACAGAACACACTGAAGGGCCAAACACTTATTTAGGTTGTTTTGTTTTGTTTTGTGCAAATTTGTTTTGGTTGCTTTTTTTTTTTTTAGAGTCCCCCTGCTCCCCCGCAATTTCCACTATGATTAAATACACTTCTTTGGGTTAAGCTATGTCTTTCACCCCTCAAACACTGAAAATGTTCTGCGCATTAAAATGTGCTGCAAGTTCATCCCATGTGCTCTTTGAGGCACCATCCCTGCCCTGCCTCAGGAAAGCTGGGGCTGGACAGGCTCCAGGGGAATGAAACCTGGAAAAGGAGGGAAAAGCAGAAGCTCCTGGAGGCTTTTTCCAGCTGTGGTCCGAGGCACCAGCCTGGCCAAAGCAGGGGATGCCCAGGACTGTGTGAGGCAAGGCATTTTGTCCTCCAGCATCCTCATTGATCAGGCACCACTCGGTCCAATCATAGCTGGTAGGTAGCAGCCACTTCAAGCAGCAGCTGGGGCAGGTGACCAACAGCACCGTCACTGGCCACAGCACAAACCTGCTCCTGGCAGATGAACCACAGTTGTTCTGGCTCCCCCATCCCTGCTTATCCAGCTGCAAATGCGGCTGGAGCTGGTAGCAGGCAGGAGGGGAAGGGCTGAGGAGCTCTTCTAGATGGACAGGAACTCCAAACAAGGCAGCACTGACAAAAATGTCAGGGCATTGGACTGCAGATTAGCTCTATGGATCCTCATGCTGTTACTCACCTCTGGCTGGCACTGGGGCAGTGCTGGACAAGGTACATAATCCACAGACCAGGAGGAGTGATGGATTTGTTTAAAGGTGAGCCACAGCAAAGAGCTTCCAGAAATCTGTCAGCTCCCAAAGCAGCTGGATGCCACTCACACTGGGCACATGGTTCACTTGCTCCCTCGCACAATGTTTTAAACAGCACATGGAGAACAGCAACTCCAACTTTGCACACAGCAATAGGTAAAAAGCTTAATTTCAATGATTAGATGAGATTTTCCAGTCTATTTCATCCCCTGTGTGTTGTGCCACTGCACAAACCCTGCAGCGGCCTTTCCCACTCACAGACGCATGGAGCTGCTCTGCAAAATGTCCACGTGGACTTTAGCAAAGATGGCTATGCCAGGAGCTGGATAAAGTTCAGAGAAGCAAAGTCCTGGGGGAATTTGAGACAGGACTACTGCCTACAGACAGCACAGGATGGGACGGGGTAATTTGAAGCAGCAGCCAGCACTGGTGATGTTAAACAACACTCACTCAGCCTCTGGGTAGCCCAGGATCAGCCAATGACAAAAAGAAAGATTTGTTGGTGCTCCCAAGTACATTGTGAAGATGAAAAAGCTATTTGACCTCAAAGAAAAAAGCCAGCAGAAGAAACATGCACAGTTTGGTGATGAATATAACTACAAGATAGGGACCAGAGTCCCCTCCCTTAAGGCTGCAAAGTCTGTGTCCCTCTTGGTAGCATCCCCAGCTGCACCCAGCTGAGCACAGCTGAATCTGCTCCCTGCCCCTAGCCAGCTATGTCACTCTGTTTCCCCAAAAGAGATGGTGCTTCTGCCTGCCTTTTTACCTTGTCTTCCCTAAATCCTCCTCCATTTTCAGACCAGACTCTCATGAATCTCTGACAAGAAACAACTGACAAATGGCATGACTTGCACAAGCTCCTGTCCTTTTCCTAAACACCAAAATGTTTCCTACTATCACCTCCCCTTTCCTTCTGTCACTGTGCCCTATCTCCTGGTCCCCGCTGCAGCTCACTTTTCCTTTCTGCCTCTACAGTGACTGAAAATTGCTGCCCATCATGCCTTTTCTCCCTTCCAGAAGACAAGAGCTTACCATATCAGATGGGAAGACATGAAGGACGGAATAGCAAACACCATTACTCTTGGAAGGAACTAATTTGGAGTGCTAATTTCCATCCTGGTTGAGACTGCAAACCCCTGCCATGAAGAAATTAGAGTCTTCTCATCATGCTCCCTGAGAACCAAGTGATTTCTTATGTTAACTCATACTCAGAGTAGGCTCATCACTCAACAGTGATTATTCCCAAATTTAAATTAATTCAAAATCTAACCCATACAGAAGCCTCCAAAGATGTAGTTTTGGTTCTCTGGATGTGGGAGAGCAAAGGCTCAGTCCTGCCAGCAGGACTTAGCCCACAGGGAGAAAAAGAGGAGAGGCAATAGCTTCCACAGCCATCCCACCAGGAAAGAGACATCCCCTTCCCACATCTGGCAAGGGTGGCGTGCCTTCTGGTGGAGGAAAAATTATCTGTCCAAGGAAGGAGCTGGAGCCTGGATGCAGGTGGAAATCCACAGCTCCCATATATTGATTTTCATTGAACTGTTCACACCCTTTGTGTGCACAGGGCTGTAGCTGCAAGAAGGCAAGACTGAGCTTCCTCCCGCCCATGCCTGAAGGCACTAAAGCTCTGGAGAAATTTTGCGTTTTTAGTTTGTAGTTTGGGGTAGTGGTCAGCGCTGGCCCACGTTCACTAATTGCTTTTCTGGGGAAAAAGAAAAGAAATCCCATTTCAGCTCTCCCATGTTTGTAAAGAAAATATGAATTTACTAAGATCCAAGTAACTGCCAAAAATTTATGGTGTCTTTTTTTTTTTTTAACAGAGTTCATTGAAACCAGCCCACAGATTTTCAAGTGATACATCCTTTCTCAGTGTGTCAGCTCATTATGATTCACAACACTTTAAAAATATAAAAGCTGATTCTTTTTCAGGCTACAGCATGTCGATACATATTTTACAATATGTATTTTTCGTAATTTTCTGTAAAAAAACCTCCATGTTAGCTTGAGTGCTGGAATTATGTGTGATTCAGTGTGATTACTACCTTTAACTTCTTAGCATAAGAAAATGCAGGTAATAATCTTTGATGTGAAGCAATATTGCAATATTTAACATATATTACCAATGTATTAACAAATTATGTAGACAGTATAACACCATGTACAGGATACTTCAGGTAAAAACCAAGTTACCTGCTTGTCACTTTTTGAGAAGTAGAGCTACAATTATCACATCTATCCCATCACATTCCAAATTACGCCTCTCAATTCCACGGTAGTACCATAATATTGCGATCTAATGCTCCCACATCACACCACGATCCTCAAAACCTCCTTGCCATTGAGCAGAAAAATACAAGATTCTTCTACAACAATCATGTAATCATCTAGAAAGATGAATATGGTATTAGGAAACCTATGCCAAAGCTCTGGAGACCTTGTCAAAGACAAACTTGAAGCCAGAAAATACACTGTTGCTGAATTTTGGAAGGATTATCATACACTTCATCAGAGAAAATGGGAAAATATGTAAATAAATAAGAATATACAAGATTTAAAGACAAATTTGCAGCCTTACTGTAGGATCATTTTACTTCCATTGATATACACTGATTATTTTAGAGAAAGCCCAAGCTGTTTGAGTCTCCAGATACCTTTGGTCAGGATTTCCCAGTAATGCTCTACTGATTGTCAGTGGGTACCACATGGGGAAAAAAAGTCACACAGATTACCTGCACTTGGGTTGTTCAAAGCCAAGTACAGCAAGTCCAAATTTGGACCCTAGGTGCTCTAAATAATAAGTTGCTCTGTTTTATACCCTACCTGCTCTCCAACAACAGGCACAGGCTGAAAATATACAAAGAAAAGCAGATTCAATATGAAAAAAAAAGTCCTGCCCTATAAAATGTAATTTATTCTTTGCACATTTCATGATTGAAACTTTCAATAATGGAAGTGAATTTAAAAAAAATATATAATTTCTGATAAATCTGAGTAATTCTCAATGCATCCTTAAAGGACACTTTGGAGGGTTTACATAATTTGGAGAAATGCTTCTAGGACAACATAAACGGCAAGAAATGCTGCAGAACTCTGATGTGGGTATCACAGAATCACAGAATCTCAGGAGT
>NW_010168193.1:0-4680 GCF_000695765.1 Mesitornis unicolor | reverse complement strand
CAGGCCTGCGGCGGGATCGTGGCTGCCCCTGTGAGGCACTGCCGCAGGTTTTATCCCGACACAGTCTCAGCATTTGTGTAATCAGTGACGACCACCGCTCGGGAGGGTATAAGACGAAATATCAGCCCAGCCAGCTGAGCCTTTTACAAGAACAAAGAGACTGGGGGAAAAAGCACTCCTCCCTTCCCCACCTCCTCTGTATTATAATAAAAATGAAATCCAAAGCGGCTTTATTTTTTTTTAACAGCTCAAGTGCTAAATGTTCTGCATTTCTAAAACAGCTGGCCTCTGAAAGTCAAGATATGCCAAGGGAATAGCTTTCAGTAAAAAATCAGTGCCTCCCAGTGCTCCAGTGAAAGTTATTGTTTGATTTGATGTAGTTAATTGAACAGGTTGAAAGCCTGGCAGGGTCCAGTGCAGTGCACTTGACACTGAGCTTTATCCTTGTTATTGTAGAATGGACAAGTGGAAGGGGGTCACAAATACCTGGCTCTTTTAGCTCTTTTAGCAAAGATTTAAGGACCCAGCTCCAGCATTTTTCTCTGAATTCAGTGGAAGGAGCTCTTGGAACAAAAAGAAAAAAAAAAGTCTGGATTCTGTCCAAGCCCTTACTGCATTCAGGAATTGATTTTCATCCCTTCACTCAACAAGGATCTGCACACCCTGTGAAGTGTTTATCTGATTCCTCAGATCCTGGTGGTGATCAACACTTACCTGATGCAGGAGAAGGCTTTCTGTCTTGGGTGCAGCCAGAAGAATTGCTTGCTACTCAAAAAGAGGAATCTGCTGTGAGAAATGTTTGTCTTTTGTTTTCTGTGAACAAAACCCCTACACTTATAAATGTAAGCCAAGGCACACACAAAAAAGTAGGATCTTAATAAGCCATTTTGATCTGAAACATGGACATGTAGATTTACCCATAAACCTTCACAACAAGGTGCACTAAAGGCATGACTTCTTAAAAAAAATACAGTCTTCCTTCCCCTGAAGTTTCAAAGTACATATCAGAAGCAAACTGTTTTACAGCAATCAACATTAAGTGGTTAACGTCAGATAAAACTTTGGGGACTCTTGTTCTAATGGTGTGTCATTAACTGCAGCTACTATCTAACATAATCCAGTATGTGAATCTATACATCTGAGGGCTGTGTTTCTGTTGAAAATCAGGTGTTCTGTTCTTACTGAACTTCAGTGACTGCTATTACAGTCTGCTGTAGATTTTAGTCTTTCAGGACTACGTTGCTGCATATTTACAGCAGAAGCAGGATTAAAGGATGAAAAAGAACCCCTAAAGAAACCCAAACCCCATGTCAGAACATGAGCTCTCCTACAGAAACCTTCAGAACCTCAAGAGCCTGCAACCCATCAGGCTGTGCAGACCTCACTCCAATAGCCCTGCTTGAAGCACAGAGGAATTCCTGCCCACCAGGTTGCTAAGAGAAGACTCCAAATTCCACAGACAAAAATGTTGCTTCTTAATCACTGACTAAAAACCCCAACTGCTCCTCCAAGGGGAATTTGTTTTGTGAAATGCCGAACAATGATACCCTTGAGGAAATGCGTATCTTTTGTCGGCGTGCCATGTATTTGAGACAAGCCGTCAGTGTAATCCCTGTCCTGTCAGCGGTACTGACAGGGCACCTGCACTGCACGGAGCCTGGTGACATTGTGCTGGATCAGAGGGAGGTCTTTTACAGAACTGTTTGATCCCCCAAACAAGTTTACATGTATAAACCCCAGTCACTTTCTCTGCAGGTTCTGTTGGGTGCAGTGAATTGCAAAGTTGAGATTACTTACCTGTTCGCAGGGCAATATCACCAAATCCTGGAGTTATTTAGCTTGGAATTGTGCTTTTGAGGTCCTCTAGTCCAACCCCCCTGCTCCAGCAAGGTCAACTAGAACAGATTGCCTTGGGCCATGTCCAGTTGTGTTTTGAATATCAGCACAGATGTTCTGTTTAGTCAAGGTTTTCTTTGACTATCATTCTGAATGTGCACTTTTTAATGTTTGTTTTGCATAGGGTATGTCAATTTTATCTTGCAATACGTGTTCTTGATCTAAATAAAACAGCTCAGACCTGAAGGTGGATTAATAAGGTTATTCCAAAAACAGTGCCAAATGTGGAATAATCCCAAATGGCCTATAAGGAAATGTTTGTTATGTGTTCTAATTTTTTGTTGCCGTTGTTAAGTATAAACACTGTCTGGAGAAATGCCAGGAATATGACAATCTGTTATGAGCGTATCAAATCTATGAAGTACTGCAATCCAATCCGCTGTCAAGCACTAGTTAAACTGCAGTGCTAAAATGCTTGTGTCCATTGGTTTATGGATGTTGTACACATGTAGATAAAGCTTGTCATATATTTGCTTATCAAAACCAAACAAAAGACAGCTTGATTGTGATGAATGTCACCTGTTACCTTTATCCTAAGCTGATCTACTTCTGAATGTGCTGTTTACAGATGTGTACAGTCCTTTTTTATGTCACATTAAACCGTATTCATACCCATATCATACTGACTCGCTCCAAGTCCGTCTCATGGAGATAGCTTCTTTTTGTTAAATAATGATGGTTGGGCTTTTTTTTTTCTTTTTATTACACTCAACACAAGGAGCTACAGACCTGTTAGCCTCTTGCCAATTCTGCCATAATAATGGCACAGTTAATTTGGGTTTCTGTCAACAAAGAATTGCATTGTATAGTTAATACCAGTCATCTTGATGTCCAGACTGTCAGACTAACCTGGTACTTCTTTCTTTTTTTTTCTTTTCCATTGGCAAGGGTACAGGTTGAGTAGTTAACAGCTACCACATGAATACAGTATCTTTTTTTGCCCCCAAAGCATGCAGCTTAGGATCACATGACATCTTAATTAAACGTGTGCCTTTTAATTCCGTATACTGCACGCTGGAGCCAGGCTGCTTCATTGACAGATGCCTGTGCGCAGTAGGGAGACACTAATGAAAAGGGCCTTTCTTGGTGTCTCTGGGTTGGGTGCAGCATCGCTCAGGCTTTCTGTGTTGGTTGCCCAACTGTTGCAGTTGATGTAGCGGCAAACAATTAGCAGGACAGGTTAATGGTACAATTGTGGTATAAGTGGTTCTGACAAAATTTGTTTTATTGTAGCCAAATGCAGTGCAATATATGAGAAATCTTCGCCTCACAGGTAAGGTCTTTCCTCCTTTGGAAAGCAGGCTGTGAAAGAAGAAAATTAGGTGGGAGTTATTGTAGCCACAATACGTGTACTCTGAACACAGAGCTAATGGGACTAATGTAATCTCTTGTTATAGAAGTTGTATCCAGTAGCAGGGACTGTTGGAACGTGCACAGGTCAGGTCACTTAAGTCTCCGACTAGGATACTGCGTCCACTTGCGATGTTTTAATTCTAAGAATGCCATAGCAGTAGATGGAAGGCAGAGCCCAGCCTTTCCCCAAGCCTGGAAGATGAGCCTTGTGTTGTCATGTTACAGGAGATGAAGCAGCTGAAAGGAAGGTTGATAGGTGACTTGATAACTGGGTTATAGGGACTTAGCAGGACAACAGCGTACGTTCAAAAGCTGAAATTGGAAGTTTGAGTGATTCAGTAATCAGAAAATGAATCCTGGCTTTGCAGGTCATTCAGCAGTGGAAGTACTTACTAGGAAAAAGGGTAGATGTTGACAGAGCCAAGTTTTTAAAAGGTGAGAAAGGTGGGTGGAAGAATATGTGGTAAGCGTGCGTATCTGCAGCACCCAGGCTCCTTGATCATGGTGGTCTTTTAGCAGAAATGTCTGCAATCTCTAGGTTCTGGGTTACTCTACAACCTCATTGTGTGAATATGGGTAAGGGGTGAAATGGTTTTGTTTTTCTACTTCTTGAGAGTCTCAGCCGTTAGAAGCAAAAGCCCCTGTGAAGCTCAAATGAACCATGAACAAGGCACTGCGCATAGCAGGAGAAACTAATTAGCAAAGCTACAGATAACATAATTTGCCAGTTACCCAGCTGTTCCTGTGCTCTACAAGTGGTTTTCCTACTTATTCCATCAGTCTATCAGACTAGGTCTAGGGTAATTTTTTTTTTTATATAAAGGCAGCTTATCTTTGTATTCCCACTTCACTGGATGTGAGCAGTTAACTGCATGCTACTGTACCACTGTTGTAAAAATCACATTTGGGGTAAGTACTCATACTTAGGAAGCTACATGGTAAAACCAGTTAGTAATTTATGTGCAATGTGTGCTTTCCTGACAGCTCTTCTATGGTTTGACTCTATTATATTTTCCTGTGTTTGGCCACACTGCATGTTAGACTAGATTCATGTAGCATAGAAACACTAACTCTGAGATTTAGTGTCCTTCTTTGTCTTCTCTCAGAATCCCCCTGTGACTTCAATTTTGCAAATGCACCAAATGTGACATATGCAAAGATGATGTCTGTAAACGGTTTATTAGACATTTCTCATGAGTCCCATGGGATGCTGATGCATGCTCACATACCTGCCATTCCTTTAATTCTTTTCTTAGGTAGCATTTTTGTACAAGGTTCCCCATATAGTCTCCTAATACCATCTGTTTTCCATGTGTATTTACACATTCTTTCTAGATCAGATCAACATTTGTTGCTGAAGCTGTGTGTGATGCTCTCTTGCTGGGATAGCAAGATGCTTGCTCATCTTTGCCAAGTCTTGGGAAACGGGAG
>NW_010168192.1:1732-3680 GCF_000695765.1 Mesitornis unicolor | reverse complement strand
GCAATAGAATGAGGGGGAATGGTTTTAAACTCGAAGAGGTAGATTCAGACTAGATCTTAGGAGACAATTCTTTACTGTAAGGGTGGTGAGACACTGGCACAGGTCGCCCAGGGAAGTTGTGGATGCCCACTCCCTGGAAGTGTTCAAGGCCAGGTTGAATGGGGCTTTGAGCAACCTGATCTGGTGGGAGGTGTCCCTGCCCATGGCAGGGGGTGGACTGGATGAGCTTTAAGGTCCTTTCCAACACAAACTATTCTATGATTCTACAATCTGTTCCAGAAGGTTTTGGTACATCTATCCTGATTAATTTCTCCATGTAAATAATGTGCTACATTCTGTGAAAGTTTGCACTCCTTTTCAGTTGTGAGCACTTGCTATAAAGCATATTACAATGTCAAAGCAGAGCATGTACACTAATAATTTGGAGAAAGTGGTGCACTGAAGAGTACAGAGAAGGTCAAAGCAATGGCTTAAAAAAATCCATTTTGTTAGTTCTTTTGTTAATACCCAACTCCTGGTTATTTTGTTGGAAGAAAGAATGATCAATAGCTCTCCAGCCTTTATGAGCCACTCAAGGTATAGTAGACCTACTGTATCTGTTCCTCAGTCATCTCTCTCTGACTGATGAGTTTACGTAGTTGTCTTTCATGGAAGCCCGTTCATGCCCCTGAATATCCATAGTGTCCTTTTCTAAAACTTAATTTCAAGATTCACTGTAGTCTCTCTCAGACCAGGGGAGCGAGTGATGGGGAAACCCCAATTACAAGGAGCATTTATATATGTGAATTGTCAGTTTATACAGTCATGTTCTCTATACCTTTCCTAGTATTTATTTATTAACTTTATTTATTAGTATTATTAGTATTTATTTCTTAACTTTATTTTTCTGACTGCTGTTGCATGCTGATCTGATACTTCAACGAAGTTGTTCCTCTTAATCCTCAGATCTTGTATCTGAATAGTAATAGCCAGTGCAGAGCCTGTCATTCTGTACTCAACATGAAGATACCTGTGTATTTGTCTGAATTTTACTTGTCCTCATAATCAAGCCTTCTAAAGCTCTTCTGTTGGCTCTTGTGTTAAGTATCTGAGATATCATTGCCTGCAAACTTTCTCACTTTCTTGGTCTTCAGGTTGCCATGTCAATCTGCAAAATGGTACCAAGTTTTGCAGAATTCACTGGTGACTTCCCTCCCTCCACTGTGGGACCCTCTAACAGTGAGTCTCTCATCTTTTTTTCTTTGCCCATGCAAGACCATTTCCTCTTACTCTGCATTTTTTTAGTGTCTTAAAACTTTTGACAAGGAACCATTTAACAGCTTTTGGAAAGTCGAGTGTTCTGTATCAGTGACATTTCCCATAATCACAGGGGTGTCAGCCTTTTCTGGTAATACAGAAGTTTTTAAATAGGTATTAAGAGTTGTCGTTACTGAGCAACTTTTTAGGGATTCCCAGATAACTGATGATGTAATGAGAGAGGGAGGCTGCTGTTTTTCATTAATAACATAATCCTGCAGACTGTTCAATACTTAGTTTCTTTTAGTTTTTAACCAGCTTGAATAATCTCTGTGATCTCCTTTATCTTTACTGCTGTGATGAAGTCTGAGTTCATCTTCTGAAAGACCATGATATGCTAAAGAAAAGAAAGCTGTTAGTATTATAAACAACAATAGAGGCAGGTTTTCCCTTTAGAAAATGTCAATTTGTGTTGCACTTACATGGTTATATAATAATGATCTTAAAAAATGCAACATAGTGTGTGTATCTTCAAATTTATTATAAAAGAAAAACAATACCTAATTAGAAAGTGTTCATTATTAACAAAATTGTGTTCTCATGAAACAAATACAGGGTAAAGCAAAAATTGAAAGTCATGGATCTGTAAGTGAATCATGGAATACACCCACGCAGAAATGTGTGTGCTAGACTTCTGTATTTTGCAGCTCAG
>NW_010168192.1:0-1701 GCF_000695765.1 Mesitornis unicolor | reverse complement strand
AGGAATATGTACTATGAATAAAAATGCTAAGTAGCTGCATTACAGTATGGACAGTGTCATTTAAATTTAAGGGCCTGAATGTGTCTGTGTAATCAGTGCAAACATTTCTCTCATGACAGGTGAGGGCAGAATTGTAGCTTTCAATGTAACAATGGTGTTCTTACCATTATAAAAAGGTACTTTAATTTTCTTTAGATTCAGTTGTTTCCATTAGATGAATATTTCTGTCACAGAAATCTACTTTTAGCAACAAAGAGAAATAGCTGATACCTACACGATATTTGCATTTTGGTATATGGACTTCACAGAGTATGAAGAGCATATCATATTGAGTATTGTTGAAATCCTGGTCTTTATGTAGCAAACTATGTTTTGAATTCCAGGAAATGACCTTGTAGAAGTGGAAGTAAGAAAAGGAAATTAGCCTGTGTTAGAAACTGTCTAGGCGGGAAAATGAAGAAAAGAAAGTCAATGCAAACAAAGGCTGAATCAGAGAAAGGTGGAGATTTTCACAGAGAATGAGGAATGTATGGAGTGTGGGTGGAAGGCGCCTGACAGTTTTTCAGGTCTAGAAATGCCCACCTAATCTTTCCAGCTCAATAGTTTCTTCCAGTTGTACCAGTTAATTAAAAATCCCACACAGACCAACCCCCCCATTTGCACAAACTTTGTCTTGCTACTGTGGTATCTGCTACAGAGAAATGCAGCATACTTTAAACTATGTTTCAAGTGTGACTGGCCTTGAATGTTACAGAATGCTGCAGCCAGCTACTTGAAAGCCTCCAGCTTTGTGTCTGTGTTTTAACCCCATTCCCACAGGCTCTTCTGGACTGCCATTAAACTGTGTTTCCAAAGGGGTTGCTAGTATTGATGGATTCTCTCTTTTAGCAGGATATGGTGGTGGTCACCCACAAAAGTAATGAGCCAGAAAGAAAATTGAACTGCCCATCAATGTGGATGCATTCAGGATCTAATAGGATCAATGTTGGAGGGAGGTAAGGTACCATCTGTTTTGGAGTATCTGGAGTGCTTGGGAGTACATCACCCCAGACAGCTCTCAGCAAGGTATTTTTCCAATGCATTAAATGATTTATACTTTTACTTTGGGTATAGTCTGGTCTTCCAGCTTGTGCTCAAAAGCAGAACCTCCTGCAAATGGTGCAGGCACAGAGACACCATCTCAGGATCCTGATGTTGCAAGACATCTGGGACAGGTTGACACACCTCCTTCTGTTGAGTCCTTGGAAAGAAAGGGAGTAGTGGTGACCACCCTGTTCACAATGGCCAAGCAGCTAAGCCTATGACGTTTCTCAGTAGTCCTACATCCAAACCTTAGTATGATTTTCCATTAACTTGGTTTGCCTGGGGCAGTGGCACTGGTACAGTGGTCACACCTGTGCTGTCTTGCAGAGCACAGGTTGAAGTCAAGTCTGAAAGCCTTTTCTTTCCTGCTGTGAAATGCGGTAAATTCTGGTGTTCTTATGCATTGTAATGCAGTGTAAATAAGGTATGCTTATTTATTATTGAAAACAACTTAATTTGCAATGTATTAACAGCTCTCCCATCATGCCCTTCCAAGAGGGTCAAGACATGTGCTGGGCGTTTACCTGGCATACCTTATGGCATCATGTGCAGTAATAACATGTTTTACTCATGGGTGCAAATACTTGTGACATGTCCTGGCGATGCGGTTCTCCCCTC
>NW_010168191.1:0-6948 GCF_000695765.1 Mesitornis unicolor | reverse complement strand
TAACGGTCTGGGATTCTGTGATTCTGTATTTCTTATTTATGCATTTATTTACCTATCTATCTCCTAATGATCAAAACACGTCTTAAGGGCAGAGAAGCCACCAAAGACATAGTGATTTGTTCCAGTGACTCATTACCCTTAATGTTAGACATATATCTCTGGTTTTAACATGAATTTACCTGGCTTCAACATCAAGTCATTGATACGTTCTTGTTTGCCTTCCTGAAGAGCTGCGATTACCAAATGCAGGTCACCTCACAGCTATGATCACAACACTCCTTAACCTTCCTTTGATACCCAAATACATTGATTTATCTGAATCCTTATCTTAACCACCCTCAAGGTAGAGAAAACTGCATTCATTTTATAGCAAGCCATGACATACGCATCCTTTCCAGACCAGGATGGTACCTCCTAGTACAGCCTGCATTCACTAATGCAAGTACACTAAAATAACTGCATTCTTTACCCTAGATTTAAGGATTTACATTTAAGCAGAGGCAATCAGACAGGGACATCTTCAGCTTGCATCCAACTATTGAACACACACTGCATACACAGACAATAGTGCACAACCATCTCTCCTCATTGCTCATCAACCCAATGCTATCCTTTCGGGATACATTCTGATTACTCATAATGAATGATTCTGCAGGATTCCATTGAAATATATTTTCCTACTTTCTCATAGACGAATTTGAAGTCCATTCAGTTAAGGAGTGCTACACTGGCTTTTCACTATTACTGTTTCATAAATCAAGGCACCATGTGCTACCAAGGAACTGCACTAAGTATCCTAAGTATATTGGTTTATTACCTTTACCACCCAAAGTTGTAGCTCAAAGCGAAGAAAACAGTTTGAAAAGACTCATTTTCTTTAAGCTTGCTTTGTTTGACATTAACTACACTTCCATCCCTTAATTACTTAAAATCATTATCTGAACAGGTCTTGTATCACTATTTTTGCTTAGTCTTGTCGTCAGCGACAAGCCTATTGGTTACCCACGTTACCTAAGCTTAGTATCGGTACATCAGTACTTTGAAATTTCTGCAGTGTTTAAAATGTACCAAAAATTAGCCTCAACATTGTTGACAGTGCCTTGGCCTGCTGTTCTATAACCCTTCAGGTTCACATGGCATTCCTTCTATTGTCCATATGATTATCTCCAGCTTGTATGGCTGCTGAAATCCAACAAAACTCCAACCCATGCTATGGTACCTGAGCATCTCCGTGCTATCTAAACACCCACACGCCACCAGATGTTGACTGAAAGGTTTCTAAGTGTGGCTTTATCAACCACAGCTCACTTTTACATCAAATCTGATTAACAGCAAGCCCCATGACATTCAATCCACATAAGCCAACATATGCTTCTATTTGTCTATTGTCCTTTTAAAGTTCGGGGGGAACCGCTTTGGTCCTCAACCAAACAACAGGAGAAAGAAAATAACTTTGTCTAATAAGTTTTACACAACGGGAAAAGCTCTTTGCTGCGCTTTCTTGCCCTGTACCTTCACAACATCAAGGTAGCACAGAGTCTTTAGCACATCTTCCTCTCCCTGGTGAAGAGGCCCCAGCCACACCATACCTCTAGAATTTAGTTTCACCGGTTTTCACACCTTCTCACTGCGACCTATTTGGAAATGTGTTTACACAGAAGTGCCAGTTACTGTGTAATAAAATCTCCATCTCCTCAGCAACTAGGGCACCACTATATGAACTGCACTAGGCTTATCTGCAGAAGGTACAGCTTGTCATGATTTACACTTAAACCAGAGACACTCAGGAAGACACAAACTGCCCTGTCCTCCAACCATCCACACGGCCACTTTCTTCCTCTGCAAGTTTTCAAGTTAAAATTTTAAATTTTAAATTTTTAATTACTTCAAGCTCTGATCCACCACTCTTGCCTGAGATCCCGGCAATCTTCAGTACTCAATTCAAGACTGAGACAGAGCCCAAAACCGAGTGATGTGCAGGAGACCTCCTATAGCTCAGTGGGACTTCACAAGAATAAGACAACAACCTCACAACCAAGTTTCCATTATGTTGAATATTTCTTGGACACTAATTCTTAATGAAGATCAAATTAAGACCAACTGCAAAATAAAGAGTTTTACTTTTTGCAAATATGAAGTACCATTTCATCAAAATACATTAATTTGACAGGATTAGGATAAGGTTTGAAAAAAGTACCACGTAAGTTTTCACTAATCGTTTCCCGAACACACAGTTTTAACTGAAGAAACACCATTCACCATCACAGGACACAAACTCCTAACAATACCTTGGCAGAAACCCATTTTTTACACTGGAGTTGCAGAGGTTTTCTCCTTTGAAAGACAACTTCAAGAGTAAATGTGTGATACAAACACTTTAAATCCAATGTCTGGTTAGCTTACCTGTATGTCAAACCAACTCCACGACCTTCCAAAATTGAAAAACAGCATCTAAAAGATGTCACTTACTTAATTTATTTTTCCCTCAAGAAAACGATTCTGCTAAGGTGTATTTATTTTGTTAAACATAGGACACAAAGAAAAAATTATAAAATCAACATGGAAATCAATGTCCTGAAACTGCTTTTTTTTCCTGCTAACATTCTAGTCAAAGAGATTTTTAAAAGCTGTAATATGGTTGCATAATTATAAAACGTAAGTGGCACAAAAATTAAATGATAACTCCCAGAAACTAAGAACACAAAAGCACCAGTCAACTTTCTCGAAGGATAATTATGAAAATTAAGAAAAAATTAATGGATGTCTTATTCTGCTACTCCTTACCACAGATCGCTATTTTTCATGTCATCTTGTGAAAATACTGATAATGGACACACCATTAGACAAAAGGCATTACCATAGGCGGACTAACAGTCTCCTCCAGTATTGCAATTCCCAGATCCCAACCCACACTTATATCAAACTATTTTCCTTCCCGTAATAATTGCTTCTGAAATGTCAATATATGTAAAAAGAAGGCAAAAATAAACCTCATACCCTTTAATGCAGTAGTCTTCTCTTTCTCATCTGGGCCTCCTTGCTGGAGCTGAGCCATCATTACCCAAACTGCCAACAAATTTAAAATACTGAGGTAAATGTACATTAATCTTCGGGGCAATCTGAAAATCAACAAGAGTTGGAAATCAACAAATTTACTGACTTTGACTTCGACAGAACACATTTGCTACTCTTTACATCACAAAAAAACCAGACCTTGTTCCAAAAGCAACACTTGCCCGAGTATTATAAAACCCCATGATAGGTAAGGTAAAACTAAAACTAAGACTAAGATTAAAATTAAAATTAAAATTAAGATTTAAATTCAAATTTAAATTAAATTAAAACTAACTTCTTCCTCTTCTTCAAAACATCTACTGGGCACTCTAAAGCCTCATCACACTACCCTGGATTAAGGTGTTCTACAACAAAAAGATTGATACACTCTCCAATGTATAAAGTTTGGTCAAAGATTCAAGTTCCCAAGAATGAACACTAACTTCTCTCTAATCCTAAAATGACATTTAATTGATACTTCTTTTTTGAGATTCTCACTTAACACCAGTAAATGCTAAGCTTTTTGGAGAAATACCACACTTGTAAGTCCACAGTAGAAGATACAAGAAAAAACAAAACATAATCAATAGAATTTCCACAATCTTTAAGGATTTGCTTAATGAATTAATCCCACTTTATTGTTCTTACTGTGCTACGCAGTTCTGTTTTAGTAAAAGTAGGAGTACACAGTTTTAAACTACTGTGATTTATACAATCTGTTGTCACCACTGAAATACACAGAGCGAATGTCCAGCTACAGAACGAACCTCAACATATTCAAGGTGAGAATTTACATGCAAAATACACTTCTGAGTTTCTCCTAGCGCACAGAAGGCAACCCAGACACTCAAATCTGCAATCTCTTTCATCTTCAATCTGACACCAAGGGAGCAAACTACCACATCACAATCACCGCTTCCTCCTCCTCAACGAAAAGACTTCTGTGCATTGAATGCCTTTTCGCCCTTCATCTTTCCTCGTTCTTTGTTTTATCTGTCAGTCATTACCAATTTGTTTTATTCCTCTCCCCAATACACTCTATCACGGATGAGTTTGCACGGACTCCATCTCTGCAGCAATTTGTAACTTTCAAACACAGAGTGATAGGATTCACCAACTGTTCCACTGGCTCCCTAATACTTACACCTGTAAGAAAGACCCCAAAATTATTTAGGTAACAGTGGAGCAGGGGAAAAAAGCATAATAAAAGACTATATTTCTACTGTAGAGAAAACCTATTACATTAAACATTTTATTGTAGATTAAGGAAAAAATACATCAATTTAAGGAGGTGATACTTAACTAAGGAGAGGATTTTATGGAGGGCATGGGGGTGCGTTGCTGTTTTAAGCTGGGATTCAAGAAAGTCCAATAACCCATTCTGCAAATTGGACCTATGGGAGTCTTTGACACCTTCCTTCGCAGAAGACTGCTCAGATTAAGCTGATGGGAAATGACAGTGCACTGCCAAAAGTCTTTTAAAGACACAACTCCACCGGGAAAGCTCTGCTCAGATTTTGCACTCCTCAAATTATGACGCAACCCACCACGGCTCACAGTTAAAACGCGCCTCTTTTGGCTAACACTTTAATCACGTTAGCGCTCATAACGAATGTCATCAACAAACGTAGCAGCAAAGACACCCAGATGTTTTCTTCTTTACATTTTCTACCATACAATGCAGTCAATGTAAATATTAAAACTACTAAATATGCTAAATATGAGGGGAGACCTCATTCATGTTTACAAATATTTAAAGGGTGAGTGTCACGAGGATGGAGCCAGGCTCTTCTCAGTGACAAACAATGATAGGACAAGGGGTAACGGACACAAACTGGAACACAGGAGGTTCCACTTCAATTGGAGAAGAAACTTCTTCTCAGTGAGGGTGACAGAGCCCTGGCCCAGGCTGCCCAGAGAGGTTGTGGAGTCTCCTTCTCTGCAGACATTCAAAACCCGCCTGGACGCCTTCCTGTGTAACCTCATCTGGGTGTTCCTGCTCCGGCAGGGGGATTGGACTGGATGAGCTTTGGAGGTCCCTTCCAATCCCTAACGGTCTGGGATTCTGTGATTCTGTGATAATATGTCAATTGACATGTTTGGATGGGATTAAAGTCTTTTCACAGATGCTTCCAAATAGCCCACTGAAAAAAAGGATCACTAAATACAGAATCCTGTCCATCGACAATTTGGATATTTGCAGCACAAAGACATGCACATTCTTGTAAATAATTTAGAAAAGAAACTAACCCATTCTGGTCAGAACTATTAAGAGTACTGGAAAATGACAGTCACGGTGTTTCGTGACAGCACTGAGGAAATTTTTTCTAGTCATACAAACTGTGTAGAGCCCCCTACACAAGACCTGAACATTCATAGTTGGGCATAGGTAACTTAATGCAGTTACAAAATACATACAGGTGCTCAAAAACTTGCTATTACCCCAGGGAAGAAACATAAAATTTATCTGAACAGATTTACCTTGATAAACTAAACCCCCACCTCCTAATCAGACAAACCAATGCAGTGACCAAGAATCCCTGGCAATTTTGCCACTACGATGGACGCATTTCTTCCTCCTTTAACAGACGAAGATCCCAACACTGAGGAAAGAGCAGATAACAGCTTCACTTGCCAAGCCAGAAGCACTGGAATAATCAAGTGAATAAACAAATAAACCTGAATTCAGCTTTCAGAGAGAAGATTTCCAGTTCTTTTTGACAAAGTAAAAAAACGGTTACAGCAGCCACTGGAGGGAGGACTTGATATTTGAATGAGGATGAAACAAGCACGCAGTATTTCGCGCATTGTTTGTGTGAACACAGCATTCTGTTGAATCCCTCACTGGTATTTGTTTAAATGACAAGTGGAAGGAACTAGATGAGAGGGCTGGGTTTCCTTCCCTTGACAGACAGATGTGGAATCAACGGCAGTCTGATGGTGCAGAAATGAACAGTGGGAGATTCACGAGGCTCCCTGAATGGCTGCTTATAGGCAAACGCAGGAATTGCAGTTTATTCCAGGCATCAGTTTCAGGTCCCAGTGATCTTCAACTGCACACGCTGGCCGCTCCACGGGATTCACAGACAACACCTCCAAGTTTCTCATCATAAACACAGATTATTTAAATGTGTTTTTCTGTACAATTACTCAGATTATTCTTTTCAAAATGTCTTTTTTGTGATTTTTTATTTCATTACCTACAGCAAGCATTCCTCAAAAAAAACCATGTTACTATTTCACCTGAATAAATATTTACAGTAAATATGTTTATTGCCAAAAGAATAATTATTTGCATATATTTTGCCTTCCCACGCAAACTTAAGTATTTTACCACAAAATATTTTATCCATTGTCTGTGCCTCTTCATTTCAATGCCCAGCAATACTTAAAATAATTTGACAGCAGAAATATTCTGCTTTCTCCTAAGACAACAAGGCCACAATTTCATCGTACTCCCACTAATGCAACTACAGAACTGGTGGATTCACAAACAAGTGGTCATTAAGTTTAAAAAAAAAACCTCAAACAAAACCCAAAACCCAACCAAACTCAATGAACTTTTGCCCACTTAAGGGAAAATACACAGATATTTCATATTCTTGCTTGTAAATTGATGCTGGAAGTCTGGACCACTGAGGCTGTGATTGAACAACAGCACTAGTGTTAAAATCCAACTAGACACCGTATACTCCAACTCTGAAACAAATGCATGCACACACAGATTTCTACAGACTTCAATTATTCTTCATTGTGCAAACGTAGCTAGAAACACGGCAAAAAGTGTAGTATATGACTTTGCTTTATATTAGCTGTACCTGAAATGAAGTCAACGCTACAAGTGTTCCAAATAAAGGCCATAAATAATTACAGAATCACAGAATCACAGAATCG
>NW_010168190.1:0-7183 GCF_000695765.1 Mesitornis unicolor | reverse complement strand
CCCGCCGACGGTGCCTATTCCAGTGCATCTGTCCCTGGGAGGATGTTGTTTCTCTTCCCTGATCCAGGACGGAAGAACAATGATGGTTGATCAGGAAACTGGCACCTTCCGGTACCTGCCTGGCTCTGGTGGTAGCTGATGCTCCTCTAGGTTGAGGCACTTAATGTTTCAGTCGAGGGAAACTTCTTTTTCAAAGAAACCCAAACTTTGATCCCATCATCTGTATAACTGTACAGTCCTTGAGTCTGTTCTGCCTAGTGGTATCTGAGTAAACTGAGAAGAAAAGAACATTCTTGATGTGTGCATCTCTTTCCCCTCTAAAGCTTATAGAAATGTGCTGAAGGTTTGGGTAGAATTTCTTAACTTGACACATTTCTGCCTTTAGTCTTAAGGCCTTTTTTAAATTTTGAAATTGGTGTTTCCCAAGTCATTGCCAGTTGTTTTTCCTTTTACTATAGGTGGTTTCTTTTACCATGTTCTCTAGTTTGTACTTTGCCCAGAGTTGAAAAAAAAATAACCCTATGTTGGGTTACACAGATGAAGAGGGTTTCCATTCCTCTTTCTGTATGTTTTGCCTTGTTGTAGCCTTTTCCTGTAGTTTCCTTAGATTTCCACCTACAAGATGTCGTGCTGCTTTGTTTTGTTGTTTGAGAAGTCTCTGCACTTCAGTTAAACAGCTAAATCTTTGTGAAATATATCACTTGCATCATTCCATTTCTGTAAATGTTTATGGATTCCTACTCTGATTTTCTTGATTCTCTTCTGCTAACTTAATTCCTTCCAGTTTTTATCTTCAAAAGGCTGGGAGCTGTAATAAGATATGAAGTACTAAACCCTTTGTTGTTGTTTTGTGAGCCTACAGCAATCTCGGCCAAGGAAAAGGACATTTTGTTATCGCGAGTTCTTACCCATTAATCTTGCATGCTGTGTTTACAGGCCACGAAACCTTAACAGCCAGCGTCTTGGGTTAGCCCATTGTAAAGGCATATTAAATGCACATTATGTGGTGACCCTTGCAAACCTGATGAGTACAAATCAGATTGCCTTTCAAGCTTTATTAGTGCTTCTGTGCCGTTGACAGCAGCAACTAAGTAATGGGGTGGGGAGACAGAGACTTTTGTATGTAGGAGTAGTTTCTTATCCTACCAAATCATCCTGCCTTGCTGTTTTTCTGGAAGAGAAGAGTAACTCACAGCTTGGTGGGGCAGGGACTTGGGTCTGTTTCTGTGACTCACGTGAGTGCTGTAACCCAGTGAGCTGCTGGCTATTGTAGGGAGAAGGGAGCAGCAACAGAGATGTCATTGGAGATATTTAATCTTCTTTCTGGCTGCAACGGCAATATTACCCTGAAGCTAGGAAAGGTTTCATGACAAAAGCTTCATCAAAACCAATTTCAAAAGGTTTCAGGTTGGAGAAGCCTGGCTTTTACAAAGAGAGGGGATGCAGTCGAGAAAAAAATCAGCAAACTTAATACTATTTGGCATTTCATATTGTTCTAGGAGGTGTGTGTTTTAAGTCCATTGTTTCTGCCTTAAATTATAAGCAGGCCTTCTTTTAAATATATGGTTATTACCTGATTAATTTCTTATTGTGTTTTGACATGATACCACAGTTTATCAGAAGCACTTTTGTTCAGTCTAAGCTGCCTCTGGGATGGTGACCTATTTGCCTGTTTGTTTCATCTTCTCTCCTGCTGAGCTGTTTTTCTCCCAGAACTGGGCAAGCTGTGACATTTGATGGTAGCTGATGTTATCTCTTAGCCTTAAAAATGTGGTGATGTTTTTGTACTGTAAAAATGTTAAAAGATGTTGTTCTGCTAACCTTAGAGAGCAGAATGTGACTTAAAATCACAGCAGTGAACACGGGGTTATATGAAAAACTGCCCTGGCAGTTGTCCTGACTCAGCTGCTGCCTATTCATTGATCTGGCAGTGAGTCAAGCTGAAGTTCATTGGCTTTCCATTCCCAGCATAAATACTTCCTGATACTTGAACCACCTCTCAGTCAAGGTGATGGGAATTTTTCTAGTGACTTACGTGCCAGTTTGGATGTTTCTACAATGCTTTATTTAAGGATCTGTCACAGTGGTTGTACTAAAATGTCACCAGTTCCTCCCTCACTGTCTGCAATTCACTCAGCTATTCATTCTGTCACGGCTTCTGCATCTTGCACTATTTTGCCTTCTCTTATTTCACTGCACCTGCTTGCAGATTAAATTTTTCTTAAGATGTGTGTGCGTGTTGTGGAAACACAAAGTGTACTGAGCACATTGAATGTTGCAGTGTGTTAGCACTGGGTTACCGTGTAGGTCATGAACCCAAGCAAAAGGAAGATATGACATGCAACGTACTGGGTCTGCAATGCAAGCACGTAATAGGCTGGTATCACGAAATTTCATGATATTCCTAGAATTGTTCTTTAACTTAATGTGATTTGGTTTTATGTACTAAACAAAGCCCCAGCTATCTCAACTAGAACAAAAAGATTTAACAATTATGCTTATGTCTTAGGTTTAGTCATATGGCTTGGATTAGATTGTGGGTCTTGTGTATGTATATTAACGGTACTCTTTTATGCACGGGTGTTCAATAGCAAGATCAACTATTTTGAGATGTTGAGTTAATGAGATTAAATCACTGCTGAATGGATGATGCAGAGGTGGTGACATAATCCTGAAGTCAGAGAACTATGGTGGAACTAAGCCAGTATATTAATAACACATGAATTCTTAGCTTGGAGATGGTCCAAAAGCTCCGCATCCGGGCCTGTCCCGCCGACGGTGCCTATTCCAGTGCATCTGGAATAACATGTGAATTCTTTATCTACAACTGACTTTCCTGGAAATTATTTTTTAAAATACTGTAATTCTGGAATGCTGGACATGTTCTCGACATGTAGCTGACAGCAGAAAACAAGCTGAAAGGGCCCAGACAATAGTGTGTGTTTCTACAAGGAACTGTGATAGTAGCAGGCGTAAGAAAGAGGAGCTCTGTGGTTGCTGTTGTCTGAACTGTTAATGCAGGAAAAAAATGGCATTTTTGGAGCAGTAGCTATTTCTTCTGTCAGGTGTACTCAATGATTTATTAACCCATAAAGAGAACACGTTTTTAAAATAATAAATAATTAAAAGTGACTAAAAATGGTACATTTTGGCATAGGATTGCTCCTTATTGATGACACTTCCCATTTGTTCTGCTGGTAATGTTTATAAGCATCTTACACGCTTGATGTGAAATCTGAAAGTAGAGGTATGCTTTAAATCACATGGATGCTCACGAGTGGAGTGAAAGGAAGGTGCTAAAATGCCCTTAAATTAATTGATGCGACTCTTTCCTTGAACAAGGCATGCCACAGGGAGAGGGTTGGTCCTGTACGGGAACCCAGTTACTGGTTTTGCTGGTGCTTGGCCTCCCTTCGCCATAGCAGCACTGACTGCATTTCTGAGGGCTGTTCAGTATTAATATTTTGGATGCAGTAAACAACTGCAATGGCATGGACGAAGGGAGCAGGTCTGACTGCTGAACTGTTGCGTTCATGCTCTGTAAGCGAGGAGACATCTGCAACTTCAGAGCACCCAGTTTTTGTGGCTGGTCAGCACCACCGTAGTTTATGCTGTTGTAGAAGGTTGCTCTTAGTACTAGAGTTACAGTAACGTGTTCCTTTAACCTCAGCTCATCTGTGCCTCATCCATTTATGATTAAGTAATTAAGCCATATTTTGGAAAACAAGCAAAACTAAATGACTTTTCTTATCCATTGTTGAGGTCTTGACAGCGACACAGGTTTAATTCAGCCATAACTTCTGATTGTAGGGGGAAGAGTGAAAACGTGGAAACGGAGATGGTTTATTCTGACTGATAACTGCCTGTATTACTTTGAATACACAACAGTGAGTATATATTACAGCGAACTTGATTTGTAATCAAGATATTTAAGTGCCTAATAATGTGATATTTTCCTGATTTTTAGGACAAAGAACCTAGAGGAATTATTCCGTTAGAAAATCTTAGCATAAGAGAAGTTGAAGACCCTAGAAAACCAGTAAGATAATATTCTAAGACATTTTATTTTCATAATGTGTTTTTAAATAGATAAGTAAACCGTATAGGACTTGGATGTAGTGTTAAATGAAGATGTTTGTCAGCTTTGTTCTGGTTTTGGGGGGGAAAGGGTGTTTGTGTTTTTGGTTGGTTTTTAAAATGTATTTCTTCATTTCTACCCTCCAGAACTGCTTTGAGCTCTATAACCCCAGTCATAAAGGTCAAGTAATTAAAGCGTGTAAAACTGAAGCTGATGGCAGAGTGGTGGAAG
Organism: Mesitornis unicolor; assembly: GCF_000695765.1. Lineage (NCBI taxonomy): Eukaryota > Metazoa > Chordata > Aves > Mesitornithiformes > Mesitornithidae > Mesitornis > Mesitornis unicolor. The sequence goes on along the minus strand of NW_010168190.1, from coordinate 2,874 downwards.
GCAACCATGTAGTGTACAGGATATCTGCTCCCACCCCAGAAGAAAAGGAAGAGTGGATTAAATCTATCAAGTAAGTTTAAAGTCTTAAATGTCTTTCGAAATGAAGTGAAAGCTCTTTTCAGAGTAAGTTATAAGAAAATCTGTATTCTCACTTGTTTGAAGAATTCTGTTGTGGCAATGTCCTCTAGGATTAACAACAAGCTATGTGGGGTTGATGGATCAAGATACAAGTCTCATGCTACTGTCTGGTCCGAAGGAAATAGTGCTATTAAGTCAAATGAAGAAAATGTGGATTATCTCTTTTAAGCAAATGTAAAGCCTTGCGTGAATCGTCTTGAACCCTCATCTTATTAGATTCTTACTTCACCTAATAATTAACTTCAGTGACATGTATCTTCAAGCATGTTCACAGCGCAGCTTTAAACTTTCACAGCCTGACTTTTATCTTCCAAGGTTTACAAAGCAGATGCACACTTCAGAGAAATTAATAATGGTCAAGAAGAAGGTATGAACTCTTCACAAATCACAGCTGAATAACATCTTCGTAAAGAAATATTTGTGATGCTTAGAAGTCAACCGTCCATTTACTTGCTAAGAGTGTGGAGTCATCCACAGGAAAGAGGGGAAAGATAGTTTCATTTTTCAAAACAGGTATTTGTTAACTAAACTGATGATTCCTTTTTTCTCTTCTAGAGCAAGTATCAGCAGGGATCCCTTTTACGATATGCTGGCAACAAGGAAACGAAGAATTGCAAATAAGAAATAGAACATGATCAGCAACTTGCATACCTGCATCAACCTATAAATAAGCATACAGTTGAGTGGTAGTGTAAAAATGGGACAAACTAAATGAATTTTTTATATATGTAAATTTTATATATATACACTTTACTGTGACATAAAAACTTGGCAAGATCTTTCAAGGGAAATAGTTATTGGCATATAATTTGAAGTAAGCTTCAATTCCCAGAGGATGATTATATTGGAGCTCAATTCACCTGAAAACATGGAAGCCTTGTTTTCACTTACATTCATTTCAACTCCAGTTTACTTGGGTTGGGAGGGGAGGAATTTGAGGCCAATAGGAAAATGTCCTATACCTGTTGTTTGAGTGCATTTCCCATAAAAGGAAGTGTGATTATAAGACTTTAATCTCTCACTAAAATGCAGCACCGAAGGTGGAGTACAGAGTGATCTAGCACTTAATTGTTCTGTAAGCAGAAAAATCTACAATTTCAATATCAGTTTTAAGTCTTGTGTGTTTTGCAGTAAACGAACAGCTAAGTGCAGCTTCCATTTAGGTTTTGCTCTCCTCCCTTTATGGAAATAGCTTTTCTTCTTCTTCAGAAGTGCAACTGAGCGCTAGACTGGCGTAGCTAAGTAGTTGTGCCAAAGGGTTTGGTTGATACGCACTGACATACGCAGATCCCAGCAGCAAAGGTTTAAGTCTGAGACATGACACAAGTACAGAAGTGGTTTCACATTTGCCAATAGGCTGAAACTAATTCCTGTCTGCTCATACGGTCACAATAAGCAGTAAGATTTAATGACTGGTTTAATCTGCTTTTTCTATAGTAACATCCTTCTTATGCTTTAGATATGTTGTAGTTTATTTAGCACTGAGTTACTACTAAAGGAGTAAGATGACAGGGCTTGCGTGAGTTTAGGCTTTGCATGAGAAAACACCCCCAAATAATTTCACATGCGTTTAATGTTTTTAAAGGGAAAAACCAGGAAGGTGAAATCCTGTAAGATACAGCCCTAGATAGTTAAGCAAGCAGGATTTGTTCCTTTTCTTGATAACAAACTTTGGACATAAAGAAAAGTCCAGTATTTTTATTGCATTCTTAAAGGCAGTTTTTCAGATCTGTGCTTCAGCAGTTGAAATTGGAAAGATGAATAGACATCCTTATTTTTGCTTAAAAATTAAGATCTTACTCATCAATTGCCTGGTGCAGCTAAACTCCCCCAGAAGCACCTTTTTCCCCCTTTTTCTTTTGTCATGATTTGTGGTAGATCTTTCTGTGGTCCTACTGATAGTCTTTCACTAACATGTAAACCACTACGGCAGATTTTACTACAATGCTTTTCTATTGATAGCGCATGTACCGTTCGTAAGATAAAGCCCTTCATTCCACAATGGGGGCAAAAAGTGGTTTTTTGGACCCTACTGCTTCTGTTAGTACTCAGTTTTTGACAAACTTGTTGAACCTGAGCCGTTCCAACTGCCAATGAGTGCTCTGGAGACCCAATACTTTGTCAAAGCCATTTTGCTTGTTGGAATTACAGAAGCACCTCTGGGTACGTTGTAGGGAATTGCGGTGCACTGGTAAAACCACAGACTTAATAGGTTGATCTGTTTCAAATCTCCTTTAACTGTAAGGAAGAGGCTGTTTCACTGTTCCTGTGTGACTCATTTGCCTTGTTTTGCATGGGGTGTCAGCCAGTGAATGCTTTGCTTTATTGCATATGTGCAAAAAAGAGGAAAAGAACAAAGGAAACTTTCCTACACCTGAGATTTTCCCCAGTGTGTGGAATTGCGGTCCGCTTGCACCAGTGTTCAAATCTGAGTACTTTCAAGGGAGTAAAACTCAACCAAAGGAGGTAGAATCCTTGAATAAGTATCAGTGTGGGGACATCTTTGCTTGATGGAACACATTTAAAGTCTATAGAAATTCATTAAGTTGTATGTCCTGTGTCTGCAAAGCAGTGTGGTTAGAGAGCTGCTAACATCACTGGAGTATTCCGTTCTGCAACTTCAAGTTTTGTTTTCAAGCGACACATACATCAGTTTTAGCTTTGGACAAGTAGATTTGTAATGCAAATGGTGATAACATCTTTACCAATGATCTCGATGAGGGGATTGAGTGCTCC
>NW_010168189.1:0-5097 GCF_000695765.1 Mesitornis unicolor | reverse complement strand
AGTTCTATTTAGCTCAAACCAGGACAGAAAGAATTTCAAGGTTAATGCTTCATGTAATGTGTTTGTACAAGAGCACTTTTCCAGCACACTAATAGACTCAAGAACAGAAATTAGGAACAAAGTTGACAATCTGAAAATCTTTTATTTTCTTAATTCAGGTTCATTTTACAGCTATTTTAAAGTTGGCTGTAGATTTTGTTTCTGTAAACAAAGTGTCAGTAAATTGCAAGTTCATGCAAAAATGAGGGAGAAAGGCTATGTTCTTACAGTGATAGATGGGGATTTATGGACATAACTCCTACTAGTGTTAATGGGAGTTAAGGACACAATCCCCATATATCACGATGAGATTAATTTCTATTGCTTAAATACACATCATGAGCTACAGTGAAAATATATTTCTTTTGGCCTAGTCTTTTGATTTTTTTCAATGTCTTTACATTAGTATCTGTATCCTTATTATTAAAGAGGTATTATGAACATCACATAAACATAATCTCAATGGAATTAATCTTCTTGTATGATGGCAAGAAAATACGAAAACTTATAAACACCATACAATGTGAACAGGGCTATTTAGTGATGCCACAATCTTATTTTCACAGATCCTCAGACTTTCTACAATGGTGACTGAGTAGATCTTACCAAATTAGTTATCTTCACAGTTTTTTCTGGGTGATGCTGTAATTGTTGTAGAGGGTTATAGCCTTTTAGCAACAGCTAAACTGACAGCTACTATTCAAACAAAAATTAGTTTGAAGACTAATAAAATTGTAAAAGTAAGTAAGAAAATGCTAGAGGGGATGGAGTAATGCCGTAGGCTTTCATGGTACAGTGCTGCATAAGTCATGGCTTTTCCTTTAAGTGAATAGGAGAAGTCAGAGAAAGAAGAATCAAAGGAAGCAAGCAAAAATAAGAGGTAATGAGGTGTGTACTTTTCTCCAGCTTTTCTAGAACAAGATCAAATGGGTGTAGGTAAACACAGGATATAAAAATTTGGTTAAAGGCTATATCTCCTTTGGAATCAGGAGATAAAGATTCTGGAAGAACTTTTCAAAGGGTTGGCATATAAAGAAGCCATCTGGGTTTTAGCATTAGAACAGATGAGGAATAGGATTATAAAGCAAAATTATCTGCAGCAGCAAAGTCTTGTACTGATGATGGATGAGGTCCTTTCCAGTTCCTAACAACTGCAACATGTGGCTGTGGGAAAATGGAAAACTTGGTGTCTTTAAATTGAGCTGTTCAGCTTTCCATATTGTATGAAGTGGTTTGTAAAATCTTTGTGAATGAGTGTGAAAATGGATCAGAGAGAGTGAGGATATTATTTCATATAGTATGTCTGGATGAACTGATTATAATATCTTTCTTGGTAACTATTTATCTAATTTAGATAGAAGTGTTACTCCTGGGATTAGAGTACTAAGGCAACTGCAGGCCTGGATTCAGTCTTTTCTTCAAACAAGGTAAAAATACTTGCTGCTAGGTTTCTCTTACTCTAAGTAAGAATTTAAGAATACATTGCCCAGTACACAAGTGTAAGACTACAACTGCTGCCTGTTCCCTAGACCTATGAAGCAATCTCTGACTGATGTGTTCTAAAACCTTTACAGAACTGGGACCTGAATTTGTTATAGATAGTTGTATACATGATTTGACATTTCTCCCAGGACTAGGAAGTGAAAACAGAAGATATTGTTTGTGGATGCCCAGCTTGAACGAGTGGATAGTCACTCAGCTTTCAGCACTAGGCCTGACGTAGTGGAGTATTTTCCATATTTTGAGGGACAGCTGGGACTACAAACTGCTAGTCATTTTATATGAAGTATCTTGGGGATTTTATTCAACATTTAACATTTTGTTGTTGCTCCTGTTCATTGATGAAAACATTTGTTAGTGGATTTATATATTGGCAGAGAGTACTAAAATGTTTAAGCAACATGTCTTAGTCTTTCATTAAACTGAATGACAAAAAAGTGCTAAAATTTAGGAAGCAAAGACTATCAGTGTTTGCTTTTTAAAAATCTGTATACAGTACTCTTCAATTAATTTAATTTGTAGGTATGGAACTGCATGTTTGGACATCACAAAAATAAGATCAGCAAAGAGATGTCTGCTTTGAAATGAGAAAATCTATTGTCAGTCTCCACTTGCAGCTCTTCTACATGAGCACAGAGTGCCTATCTTCTGCATGTTCCACAGTCTAGAAACACTGTTCTTGCATGACAAGAAACTTGTGAGATACCCTCTTGTCTGTTGGAAATAAGTAATAAAAGTTGTCTGGAAACCTTGACAGCACCACACAGGTCTGAAATTAGTCATAAGTTACCTTTATAGATAGGTGTTAAGATACAGATGATCTATGTAGAGAGAGAAAAAAAAAGTCACGAAGTCCAAGGCACGTTCACCAGGTAGCTGCATGCCTGGAAGCATGAAACCAAGCACTGGGGAGGTGGCAAGCACTGAGCGAGGTGGCAACCATCACTAGATCCATATCTGGTGTTATCCGGATGCCTGGAGGAGTGTGAAATGAGGCGGAGGCCTCATGATCCCAGTCCCCCATTTCTTTCAGCCCCAAAAAAAAGAGCCATTACCTCTACCCATGCAGGTGTGAATTAACGGACTTTGTGACATTAACATAAACGATAAGATTGTCTATAGTCATCCCCACCCACATGTATGCCCTGGTGATATAATGCAGAAATTTGAGTTCACTCAGGCATCCTCCTGCCTGCTGTCACGTACATCAGGGAATAAAAAACCCTAAGATTCATGCTAGAACAGGGGGAGTTACTTCTCAAGCCATGGAGTGATTGAGAACCTTCTCCCTTGGTCGGAATGCTGGCCAAGGTAACTTACATGGGGACAGGATGAACTGGGAACTACACCGATGAATTGGACAGATTAACGAATTCACTCCCTCTTCATCCCCACCACTTGGGACACCTCGTGGGTAAGATCATTTACCTCAGCTAATGCTGAGTGTTATTTTCTCCTCAGGCTTATATACCCTGAGTGTATTCTATGTTTCTCTCCACAGGTTCATATACCCTGGGTGTATTCTATTTTCTCCTCAGGTTCATTTCTAGGTTTCCCTGAGTGTATTGGTTTTGCTCCACTGTATTTCTGTTCAAACGGGCTTGTCTATTTGCCAGGCGGCCAGGCTCACTGTGGGCAAGTTGTTGGTAGTTGTGTTGGCGTTTGTGTGTTCCATATTGCTTTGCTGTTGGTATTATATTAGTTATAAAACCTTTACTGTACCTGTAGCTTTTTAATTTATCACCGGCAATCCAAAAGAACCTGTAAATGTTGCTGTAAATAAACGATTACTGTTTGTTTCCTGATTTGCGTCTGTCGCATATTTGGTGCTGGCCTCACAAGACCGGATTTATTCTCCCCGTTTTCGCAACAATCTATCAGTAGAGAACGTTAAAGGAAACCAGCAGTCCTTATTCCTGACTTAGATATTTATTCTCCATATTGCATCAAGATCCCATTGAACTTCAGCTCCAGCTTAAAGGAAACATTACAGAAGTTGGCTGTCACTCAGCCACAAAGCCTTACTGGGATAAATATGAAAACTATTCCAATTTATCTTCTTCCAAAAAATCTTGAAATAAATTATGGGTCATAACTACAAAAATTAATCCAGTTTGCAAATCAGAACAATGGAAATGGGAATTTTAGTATTTCATTGTGGAAAACTTCTTGCATATTATGTTTCTAGATGCTTTAAAGGCATCTGCTTTATCAAAAGGACCACACCTTCATTCTGTTTGTGCCCATTACATGGCTGCTGTCAGTGAAAACTGTCAGTTTGAACTTCTGCTTTAAAGTAGGTAGTTGTTATATTTTCAGATCTATGAATTTTTCATGAACAGAATATAGTCCTTTTCAGTTCTTGCATAACTTTTAAATTTCCATTAATACTGCACATACACACTAACCACTGAGTTGGATCCTCTATGACAGTACTTTCATCTAAAGCTACTGAAAATGTCCAAAACATTTTCAAGCAGCTTTTGTTACAGTATTGCTTATTCTAGACTGTATCTTCACAGTCAATCTAGAGATGCTGACTGCATTAAATAATTTCCTTTCATAAAGAAAGTTTCAATTCTTCATAAATTATTGAAAGGATATCTAGAAATGGGAAGTTTTAAAGCCTGAATACAAGACCTTGTTGTTTTTCCAGTATTTTCTCAGACAAATGCACTCTGTTATTAGGTAAGATTGCACTACATCTCCAGAACTTTCAGCATAATTTGGCCTCAGGATACTATCTAAAATAAACCTGAGACTTGGTCTTGAGTTGTTTTGTTGCTGTTTTACACTGACAAACAAGAAAGATTAACTTAATGTTTAGTAAGACAAGATCATTTGTTCATTTTTAACTGACACGTCTCTATTCATAGTTTATATTTCTGGTTTTCTGTATACCCATGTTGAATATGCTGGTTTTCAAACCTTTGAAGTATGTGGAAACCATCTCTGTAACTAAGCCTTTTTTTCAAATAACATGATCACACTCCATTAACCAACGAATGAACAGTACTGCTTCCTAATAACTCACTGGATTGCTTCTGAATACAGTTTAAAAACCACTGGCTTGGAGGGCCTTACACCAGCTTCTGCAATGGCCATCAACTCCAGCAAAGGCAAAGCTTCTGGCAAATTTTCAACATCAGTTTAATCAACCATTTTTGCTAGTCCAAACCTAAACCTAACATAATAGCCAAAACTATTTTCTTCAGTGCAAAACCCATTTGCTGCCCAAATTCTTTGGATTTTAACTCTGGAATGATCCAATCCAAACACTGTTTGTTATATTTTTCTGAATAATTTATAAATCATCAAAGGAATAAAAAAGGAAAAAATGACATTTCCTTTACTTTTCCAGAGTCATAAAAGGAGCCCAAAAGGTTGGAGTTATTTCTGGAGAAAAAATTCCAATATACATGCCAGGAAAGAATAAAGGAATATTCTTTTCTTAGAACACCGAAAGAGAAGGTTAGAAAAAGGTATAGAATAGTACAGTCATCCTCATAAGTTTCCTTATGAAAGGATAAGGGCTGCCTTGGTTGCAGTGACCATGAA
>NW_010168188.1:0-1718 GCF_000695765.1 Mesitornis unicolor | reverse complement strand
TCTGGGGGAGTTGCACTGGGGGAGCTTTCCACATCTCTTCCAACTCCTCATGTTCTGTGATTCTGTGATAAATCTAATTAAAGTTGCTCAGAAGATGACATTGAAAGACTGAAAAGTGAAAATAAAAATTGCAGAAAGCAACGGAGTGACAGCAAATACTTTTCCTATATCATTACCTTGAATATACTTCCAAGTTAGTTATTAAGTTTTATACAAATAACATCAGTGCATATTCATTTGCTCCTCTTGCCTGCAACAGATCTTAAAATATATATGCAAAAAGATGCCCCCATCATGACTTTACAGGTGCTCTTTTTGTAAAAGTCAAAAAATTAGTAACTCACACATTAATCTATTTACCTATTGCAATTAACTCCATTTCAGTCTCAAAGTCAGTTTCTTGAAGCCTCCAACTGGTTTAAAATGTCAGTCACCACATTAAAAGGTACCTCAGACATGCTGGCCCAATCCAGCTCCCATTAGAATGAAAATGTAAATTTGCCTTGAATTTTTAAAGTGAGATTCGATTTTAAAACACAGAAAAATAAACATTTCTAGGCATAACGTAGCACATGAAAAGAAATGTTAAATATTATGAAAGGAGGCGATTTCTTGTTCCAAAAGGAAGTTTTATATAAACTTACAAGTAATTTTGTAAATAGAGCAGGGTGAATATTGACCACCTGTCTGGAACAAGAAGGATTTTCACACCTTGAAAATGTAATCGTTTTGCTCTCAGTAATTACTCAGGCAAAGCAAACACAACAAGATAATGAAACAGGAGATTAATACACATCATATTTCTCCATGAAATACAGTATTTCTCCCTAATTACACCGGGTCAAATTTAGGAGATGCTGTGCTCAGTAACCCAGGGATGTACCATAAAAGCACTTGCAAAAAAACCCTAGAAAATAGAAATAGAAACTAAGAAACCGAACTGCAAATACCAGCCTATTTTCAGTGGAAGGAACAAGTTAATCTCCATTCCACTGACATAAATCTTGTGTTATGACACTGGATCTTGCTGATACACTTAACCTCAGCTTTAAGGCTGCAAGCTGTCACGAATTCACAGCTGATAAAAGGAAGAGTCAAATCAGATGCTTGGTCCTGGAATTTACACTCGGGGTTTTTTTAATGTCATAACTCGTACTGAAGGCAGGATTATTTATTATGTCGTATCGAAGAGACATGGACCTTTTTACAAGCTGAAACCACTGAAGTGAAGGCAGCCACGCTGGGCTTGCCATCTTCGAAACACTCTGCTTATCTGAAAATGTCCCTTTTTTATTACAGCCGTTATCGAAGCTCAGACGCTTCTGCTCTCACATCTCAGTGTCTGCAATGCCACTTGTGATGCTGAACTCTCACAGGTTTTATTACAGACAAAACAGTGCTTTCTCTGTTGTTTCAAATTATTGTTGTTTTCTTTTAATTGCAGGGGAAGGCTTTCATTTGTATTCATTCTTTCTAACTGTGTTGCAAAACCCTTCTTCTTTTGCTTTTTTTGATAATTACTGCTGTGCTGATCCAGGGCTGCTATTTTTCCCTCCTGTAGGAATCCTGACCCCAACGCAGCCTTCACCTCCCCATGGCTCCAGCTTTAGGGATCATCATCCACCCCAACACAAATGTCAGATGAGGTTCAAGCCACCAACACCATATGGTAGAAATTTTGAGGACATGGGGTGTCAGTCGATGAAAAACTCAACATG
>NW_010168187.1:0-8011 GCF_000695765.1 Mesitornis unicolor | reverse complement strand
TCTGTGATTCTGTGATTCTGTGAAAAGTACATTAAGAAAATATTGAGTGTAGAATCAATGACTTAAAAGTTAGAAACTGTTTAAATTGTCATTTTTTCTCACTGTAGGATGATACAGCCTTCATTTATACAGTCTCTTTTCTGCAACCCGTCCTGTCCAGTATCATACTTATTATGAATTTCTGTGCAGTGCTGACAAATTATTTAAATAGAACAATTCACAGACTGCCAGTAGAGCGTGCTTCTAGATGACAAGCTTATTACCTCAGCCTGGTGTGTAAAATTACCAATCGGTCACAAAGGAACCTAAAATAAATTGGAAGTCATGTCTAAACTTCTGAAATGTTTAATTCCATGAATGTCTCAAGCTAGATACCCAGAATTTATGTTTAATTTTACCTGATTTTTCTGAACAGTATTCAGACCTTTCAATACAGTGTAAGTTCGCCAGACTGCTGTGCAATCATGATACCAAACACACAGTCTCAGCTTCCCTTTGCAGGCAAAATTGCAGCCAGGGTCTAACAGCCCTGAGGAGCGACTGGCTCAAACCACTAATTATTATCTTGAATTGAGATCACAGTAGATAGTGTGAACACAGTCCTTTAAATCTTTGTTAAATAAGATTAACAGTGTCTCCTTCTTATGCTGAGCTGTGATGAAAATAAGTAATACCTGTACATTTCTGAGATTATTTTGATGGACGCAATAAAAAGGTGGATGGGGGAATGAGTGACTTTCTCTGAAAAGCAGAATTTGAATAATGTGAAATATATGTGATGCTGGACTGCTCAATTCTCACTGAATTAGAATTACTGGTTTTTATAAAAGACTGTAATGAAATGGGCACTATTTTACACCGTGCTTCACAAGAAGCTGTCTTCTGTGAAAATTCTCTTAAAAATTGACCACGTTTGCAATTTACTAAAATGTAAATTGACTATTATTGCAATTAAACCCTTACTCATTTACTTGCTCTACTTACTCATTTAACAGTATTTGGGCTTTAGTTTCTCCTTCTTTCTGATATTGCTAGAGTGGAATTTTTAAGAATAAATGTTTCAGAGACTGAGATCATAGACTGGTGGTTCTGTGAGCATCCGCAAACTTGTTTTAACTCAAACACAATGGCTATGATTGAGTGGCAGTTATTAATGGCTCATAACCTTTACACTTTATTGCTATATTACCAAGGTTGACCTAGGAATTCTCAAAACCACAGAGAAAAAGGGAGTCTTAGCCCCCAATCTTCCATTTAAATCGTATCATATATACTCAAGAACTTTACTTGAAGCAGTTGGCACAGAAGTCTGCTCAAGTGATAAGGAAGTGATAGAAAATAAAAAAAATATTGATTACTAAATAAGACTTTAAGAGGGCTTTACATTGACACAGAATATCTAAATTTACGAAGCAAGAGGAACAAGAGATGTCTGTGCATAGCCTTTTGCACCATCTGATGACCAAACTTCAAGAACAGAATATGAAAGATGCCAAACATGAAATCCTAACCTACTATTGAACAATAACAGTGAAAAATTTGTCATTTATTTCACTGTGGACAGTGTTTTATCCAAGCTCCCAGTGGGATTTAAGATCCTGATGGACAAAATTACTATTTCATTTGCTGTGAATTACTATTTCATTTATTCCACAAGTGCCTGAAAAGGAGAAAGGACGCACAGGGAAGAATCTTGCATGACTGTTCCCTAAAGAAACTGGAACATTTTCATTACAAGCAGGAGGAGCTAGTTTGGCATTCCAACAAAGGCCTGGAGAAAGAACTCCTTCCCTCCTTAAAAGTTGCTGTCTCACATGTAAGCTAATCTATCCTTTATTATAATAAAACTATTTACAAGCTTAATAAGAATATTTACAAGCTTTGACTCAGAGTCCTGCCTCCTCTGTTAGACCCTACCGTGTCCTCCCGTCGTGCTGGCACCGTGGCACAATTCCATGCAGGAAGGAACGCATGACTCGCAGGGTGAAAAAACTATCAGGAAAGTGGGAGTTCAGTTTGGGAGGGGGGTGGTGGAAATTCCATGCTTTGCTCCCTAATCTTTTTATTTGCATTTTAAATGTCAATGCATGCTTAACAGAAAAAGCAGAAACATTGATGTAAACAGGGAGTGACACCTTGCAAGTGCCAGAATACTCCCTAAATAATTGTATTTCCTTCTGGGCTTTCTCATTCTATAACAGAGCCTGGAATTTCTCTTTTTTCTTCACAGTTGGACAGCTTCAGAGGAGCAAGAAAGTGCCCTCCCATCAGCATAGCCAATAATTCGGTGACTAAGGCATTTTCCAGGAAAGCAGTAAAGTGGGTTACAACTCCATTCAGTCAAGAAGTGCACCAAATCTACGTCTACTACTTTCTAGGTGAGAAAATGCTCTGAACCAGCAGCTGTTACAGGCACTTCTTGCAGTAGGGTTTTTTAAATAAAATAGTGCAGGATGCTCTGTTATTTTACTATCTAGATGCAGGCAGGGCAAATACTGGGGTACGTGGAGACAGCTAACAGAGCTTTAGCCCCTACCCAGCCTTCCTCTTGGGACACAGAGCCCTGGCACAGCAGGGGAGACTCTGTGTAGTATCAACTCACTGCCACTATCACCATTCCAGTCACAGCAGTCACTCAAAGCAGCAGACACAAACTGGAGATAAAAATATGAAGAACTTGTCTGTCACAAACATAAAGCATTCTTGTTCCACTAAAGTATGGGTTTACTGTTTCTGAGTTGTCTCCCTGTTCAGAGTGAGAAACGTTCAGGTAATCTTTTAAAGGTTCTGATGTTCCCATACATCAGAGAGGTAGCTGAGGTTTGTAACACACAGTTCTGGATCTGGAACGCCAGCCACTGGCTACATAAAAGGCACAGTGACATCTGCTTGATGGCTTCCAACTCCTTTATTGTCCTTGGTAATTTGCTGGGATATAGTTTCTTAAATGTATCCATTTCCCTTTCACTTACAGTTTTATGCTTCATGCTTCACAGACCCTTCTCTACACCAAATAAAGGCAGAGTAAGCATTTATCTTTATTTACTACTAATGAATACTAATTCAGTGAAACCTCTCATTCACATTTACCTTGATTTTTTGAAATTCTGCCTTTATACCTTGATTTTTGAAGGACTTCCAGGCTTTCTTATACTGGACTTCTAATTTCAATGGACACAAAGAATTGAATATACAAGCTGTCATGCTTTTACCTACTTATTTTTAAAAGTCCTCTCTTCTCCTTTTTTTTCTGTTTCAACCTTAAAATTCTTCCAGGGGGGAAAAAAAAAACCACAAAAATGCCAAAATATTTTTAGCATGTATAACAGCTGACCCAGGCCTCCAGTTTTTATGTATGAAAATCATCATTTTATCCTTGATAAAACAAAACCAAAAGATCTCACTGCTTTAGAAACAGCAAATATTTGAAATATAAGATTAGATGGAAAGACATAGCTTTCTGAGTAGAAGAGATGACCCATGCTCTCTGACATTTTCTCCAGTACCAATGAAAACGTGGCTATTCTGGTTTTCTAAAGAAGCGTATTTCCATCCTACCACAGTCTCAGTAACTAAGACATTCACTGCAACTGGTTCTGCCACCAAATGGGAGAAGGAGCCTGAGAAAGACTTTGCCTGACTGGATTATTTTTATATATCATATTCCTTTTGTGCATCTTATGTCTTTATGTCTCTTTATCTTTGTAGATATCATATACAACTATGCTTTGTGTCCTCATCACAATAACTCACCAGCACACTAAAAGTAATACTTTATTTTTCCTCCTAAAGAGAGATTATTTCAAGACCTTTGAATTTCCAAGTTAGGTAACAAGAAGAACCATACAGTCATAGAAGAGTCCAGGCTGAAAGGTAGCTCTCAAGATGATACAGTCTAAACTTCTTCTGAAAGCAGGGATTTAGATTAGGTTTTCCAGGGCTCTGCCAAGCCAAGTGTTTAGTAGTTCCTGTGAGGGACATTTCACTACTTCTCTGAGCAACCTATTCCAGGGTTTGGTTGTTCTCATGGGGAAGAAAATCTTTCCTATATCCAGAGGGAATCTCCCCTGAAGTGAATCGTGTTGTCTCTTGTCGTATCACTGTGCATGCCTGAGAAGAGAGCACCTCCTTCTCACCAGAGCTACCCGTTCAGGTACTGGAAAACTGCAGCTGGTTTCCCCCAAGCCTTCTCTCCAGGTTGAACAAACTCCATTCCCCTGTCCCTTCTTCAGGGGAATTCTACACCTGCTGCCTTAAACTAACTTTCTCAGGAAGCTCACCCACAGTAGCAAATTGAACAACATTGCTTCTGAACGTATGTATTTGGAAAGTAAAGCAGAATTCCTTCAAAGCCTTCAAAAATGAAATCAGCTTCTGCTAACAGCCTTAACTTCCTAAAGAAATTTAAAAGAATTCATTTATTAGGTCGCCTTCCTTCAGAAAAATATTTAGCCTTAGAAGTAAATAGTTTTAAATCTTGCGAAGTGCACAGTGGATCAGACAGCTGTGTGGTAATACGTATGTGCACAGGGGAGAAGGAAAGAAGACTGAAAGACTGGGTTTGAAGGGAATTGGCTTCTGAATTATTTTTAAGGATTAACAGTCCATGAAGACACCACGTGGAGTGATGCAGAATAACAGGCTTAGAAGTACAATCACAACGAGTTATAACTAGCTTTTTTTGACATGTTGGAGACAATTTAGGCCCAGAATTAACCTTTCTATAATTTGAAGGAAGAGAGAAATAAATAGGCAGTACAGGCACAGGGAAAAGACAGTTGAAAGATGAGATTGTTAGGATACAGCACTGCAGTGAAAATGACATTTTCTCACCTTGTTCTTTCTTTGCAGGCCTGGATACACATTTGTAGCCCAACAGCTGCATACTATTCTTGGTCAGTGTTGGATAGCGACTGTCTCAACCACAGCATTTAAGGTTACATTTCAAATTTGAATTCCACTGCAGCTTAAAAACAGCTTATGTAGTCTATTTGAATCTGATTTTGAGAATAGATGTTTTACTTAAGTTATGACAAACTGTCTCCTATGAAGCCCACGGTATCAAGTGGATAACCCTGAATGGAAACAAGCCCTATATCTTTAATAAAGATTGGCAGAAACTGTCTACTTCGAATCCTTATCTTTTATAAATAAACCAGCAAGTCACAGAAATAGTTCTAGAAATAGTTCTCCACAAAGCTTCTTTTCAATCAATAACTACAGAATTTATATTTTTAAGACTCTCTAAGAATGACAGCACTGCAAAATAAAATTACAAATAGAAATGGAGATATCGGCTGAGATCCAGTAATGTGACAGTGTAAGAATGCCATTAAATGCACCATAAGACACACCATTAAAATGAGAATGAGGAGGAGGCACCTCTTTACATTAAGTGCAGAGAGATGCAAAGAATCCCATAGCAACAGACCGAAACAGATGGAGGCGATGTCTGGAAGTTCCCGCACAGCCCCTCTGCAGTTCTCACTCTCCTTTTTGTGGGGACAACTTGGATGGCAGATACATAGGAGCAGGTACACCGCAAAAAAAAAACACCCAAAAACCAGGAAGAATGATCATTTTATTCCAAATCCGTATCTCATGGATCTGAACCATGTAAAAAACAGAATATGTTGCCTAGAATGTGAAAATACTACATCAGATTGCTTAAAGACTTATTTCCCTTACTTAAAGAAACTCAGCCTGCAAGTTACCTATACAATTTTTTTAAACCCAAATTAGAAAAACTGTAGTCAAAAAAGGAAACATTTCAAAATACAGATACAGAGACGTAAACAGTCACAGAAAGGATGAAAACTGAGCCAGATTTAACAGCATAAAAATAGATCCCAATATTTTCTTACCATTTAGAAAAGTGGCAAAATATTCATCATGTGATAGCAAACATTTACAGAAACCAAGTAAAAGTTTAAAAACTTGTCAAACCAAAACTCCCCGAAGAATGACCTTTTTTTGTCTTGACAGGCTTCAACAAAGAGACTAAGATGTCAACAAACCAACAGCAGTGACAAATGCTAAAGGAAAGAGGGAAATAATGGGTCTGACAGCAGTATTAAAATGGTGCCGTTTTTTCATCCTCCTACCAATTAAATCTTATCCCTTAAATTATCAGTATTTGTAACACTTTAACTTCAGTCTAACCGAAATCCTGCTCTCATTTATATTATATCACATCATATTGTGCTGTTTGTCTAAGTAACATCCTGCAGAGGTTAACTCAACTGTGCAGTTAATCTGCGCTGATACAGCCATTTGTTTGCTTGGTTCACATGCACAAAAGTTATGTATGTCCCAGAAAGTATTCCAACAGTATTAGTTTGATCTAAGAAACTGTATTATCTCTACCTATATATTTTGCCACAGCACCTACATTTTAATTGCTGATTCATAGTTTCTTTAATCTTCTTGTATTTAGGAATACAAAAACTGTGCGCTGAGTACTGACTTTGTCAATGCTCTTCATTCATCAGTAAGCTTCCTCACGAGACAGCTCTGCTCTCGTTGACTTCACGAGCTCATACATCATCATACATGGGGGATTGGACCGGATGATCTTTTGAGGTCCCTTCCAATCTGTAACGTTCTGTGATTCTGTGATCTCCTCCACAGATCGTACGGTGCAAGTCTTTCTAATGGCTCTTCCCTGGAAATGTCTTTTCTCCCACATCCTATGTCTTATCACATTTGTTCCCCTTTCTGGTATCTACAATTATGTCCTTTTTGGGACGGGATGGGAAAGTGAATTTAGGAGTCTGTTTGGGTATTCTAAATACAAAAAAAAGCAAGAGAGATAAAAAAGGAACAGCTGGTTTACAGACCTATGATTTTCAATAGCTTAGGCTTGGTTACTCAAGCACAGAAAAAAATATTCCTCTAAAAATCATATTGAGAAAATAGTTCCAAGCATTCTGTTATTTCCAGCTGGGCTTAGTGTGCCTTATAAGGAGAAGTCCTATTTTCTTAAGTAGAACCTCTCTCAAAGTCATGTTGGAAAAGGTAAGACCATAAATCTGTGTCAGGTCCAGATGTGCAAGACTCTGGTGCCTAAAAGTCATCCCAGCTTATTTTTGTAAATACTTCCATGGTTTTTTTACACAGCTGAAAGTACCGCATGTGCATTAGAAGAAAACCATTCAATGTACATCTGCTAAATATGTGATGTATAAACTGCACATAAAAGGCACAGCGTTGAGAACCAGAAGCTGTGGCTCAAACATTTGTTAGAGAATTCTGTTCACAAGTCATAAAAACAGTACCAGAGTCCTCTGCTCTTTGAGCTCATGGGACTCAAGCTATCTCTGTACATTTCTGTATAACCTTGTGTGTGTACCCTCCATGACTGCTTCTGAGCAGCTGAACGCAGAGTGCAGATGCAGATTTCATTAATTTTCTGTTAATCATTACCCCCAAAGAAATATATTTTTCTCACTACACAAGATATTCAGAACAATTTAGAATTTTTCCATAACTTAGATGCTTAATATGGAAAATAGGATTTTTATTTCCAGTTAGAATCATGAAATTTAGTAGAGCATTTTCATCTACAAAGAGACACACGTACAGCCTTCCTTTATTCCTTCAGGTCAATTTGCTTTTATTACTCACATTTCAGGAATTTGTTTTCCTGTACTTTCACGTGCTTTTTTGATACCCTTCTTGACATCTCTCTGACATTTTTCCAGTGTCTTTCTGTCTCTATACTCTTCTCTGCACTTTTTAGACATTACCACCACTCAGTTCCTTAAGACATTAACATTTGCTTTCACTACTGTCAACACGGCTTTTTCTTTCAGTACCATATGTCACTAAAATTTGTAATCTTTTTCTAAAATTTCTGCCATACCTTTATTTCCTTTCCCCCTTGATAGCACTATAGAAAATTGTTCTTCATCATCTTTTTAAAGATCATTCCTATTAACAAAACCACTCATTAATTTTAGGCAGAGCCCAGCCTATTCATTACTCTTTCAAAATAAAATAAAATAAAATA
>NW_010168186.1:0-6459 GCF_000695765.1 Mesitornis unicolor | reverse complement strand
TTAGGGCCGGCCCAGCCCTAAACCATGACACCAGGGTATATGCTAAGAAAATCAGATTTCAATTACACAAATCTATACTGCAGTCTCTAAAAGCTGCACATACTAGCCTAGAATGAACCCCATGTTTACACTGCTACAGGTACCCAGCCAGGCAGCATTAATTTCAATGGATATTAAATTCCTTAAAAATTTGACCCTAACTCTATCCATTCCAAGTATCTACAAGTTCCACCAATGTGAATGGAAGTCAGAAAGCAGCAGAAACACAATCTTTATGCAAATCTGGTTCCAGGAAAGGGAGAAGACTGATTTTTTTTCTCTTGTCACAGTAGATTTGAAAAATGAAGCAAAAAATTACAAGATTCAATGTGTACATTTGAGGTTGGAAAAAGAAGGAAACACAATACCACTGCTTCCAACCACCCTAAGTGCTTCCTTGCACACCACTAATATTCCCTTGCTCTAAATTCTCAGGTGGTACACATAGTCAAAACGAAAAGATTTAAGTGTGCAAAGTATTCAAAACAAAAGGAAAACTAACTGGAAGCTTGTTCCTCCTCATTTTATGCGATTTTTTTTTCCTTCACAAGCACAAATTCAAGACAGATGCAAAACAATTTCCACTACCTGCCAGGAGGGTCTATTGGCTGCAACCACATAGTCTAAATTAGATGATACTGCTCACTACATGACAGAAAGCTTAGGCACTGCTCAACAGAAACAGCACATCCTCAGGCAGAAAAACCTCACAAGGTAAAGGATGTGGCAAGATCGCTGGCTTGGCTCGAACATCCAGTGACATTATTAATCATTGGCTTACAGATCTTTACCACCCATGACACTGTCATCTGCAACTTACAACCTTGATTTGCCTAAGCCACTACAGTACAGTCATCCCCAATTACAAGCAACACAATGGCAGCTGCTCCTCCATAGCGCCTCACATGCTCACCAGAAAAAAAGAGAGGAAAGACAAAAAATAGCAAGAGCTGGCAGTTTTCTTAAGGCAGAAAGTCTATACGGACTTTCCTTGAATATCAGCTATATTTTTCTTTTTCTTTTAAATGAGAAAATGTACAAAATTTGTGCTGCTTGGCATCTACTATCACTGCCTAGTTCACCAATTTTGACTATTTATAATTTTTTCAAAGAACACATGTGTCTGAGCTGTCAGGAAAAGTAAAACAGGCCTGTACCTCTCACAGCTATTGTTTTGCTTAATTCTCTACTATTGTAAGCAGCCAGGACACTGAATTTTTCCTGTACTCAGCACTGTTCTCTGGTTCCTGCTCACAATCCCTAGGGACCACTGCCCTTGGATAATCTCCTGTGTCACACCTGTGCCATTATTACAGGCTGACCATGTTCTGCAACTGAAGGTCTCGCTCGCATACATGCTTGCAAAGGTGGTTTAATTGGGAAAGAGACCGCAGTAAAGTACAGAACAATGGCAACATTGCAAAACACAGAGAGGAGGATTTCTGTGAGGACAAGTTATACAGTGCTCAAAATGGATGAAGATGCTCACGTTACATCCATGACCACCTCTAAGCTGGAAGAGTGTCAGGAGCTTGCTGATATACAAAAAAACCCCAAACAAAAAAACCCACAACAACAACAACAACCATGAAACAAAAAAAAACAACAAAAAAACAGAGGAAGGTCTCATAAACTGCATAAAATATATTTGTAGAGCAAAACTAAGTTTCTCCAAGTCCTGATACATATGCTAGCTAAAGATAATAAAGACTAGTATTGCCACTAACAACAGAAAATTAGAAAGCAATAGGTGCATGCCTTCTCCTAAACACCACTAAGAATCTGCTTGAGCACTAAGTCTTGACTATGAAACACCAAATCAAGCCTTTTTGGAGGTCTCATCTTTTTATTAGGCTGTCTAGAATATAATATACTGCAAATAGCAGTGCTACAGAGCCTAAAATGTGACACCTGCACAAATCAAGTTGCATCTCTCAGTCTCATAAACTACCTTCAGAAGTGATGTTCATTGATACCCAAAGATGACAGAATAATGAAACCAAATGTTAACTAATACTGCTCGTCCAGGGCCCTGTCAAAAAAGCCCTTATGGAATTGAAGACCAAGGAGGTCCTGAAACTGCAACTCCCATTGCTTTGAAAAAGACACCTTTGCAGTCAGAGGCATGATTCAACTGACCTCAGAAACAGCTTCCAGAAGAGTATCATCAGGTCTACAACCAGTCAGTCACTTAGTCAACAACAACCAGAGCACTGACAACAGATTCATTCCCACCTCAGAAGAAAACACTTTTCAACATCTGCTACAAGTTGCAGCTCTAGAAGTACCGATCCATTCACAGCCACAAAACCAGTGTTTTACTGGAGCAATAAAGGCAGTACACTTATTGGTCTGCTATCACAACAGGATGAACCACTAAAACAGAGCCTGGGACTTTCAGCTGATTCCTTATGAATAATTTATAGCTAAGCAGCGTTCAGGCCAAAAATGACAAAAATCATAACAAACAACATTGCCTGTCTCCCTCTCACGCACATACAGGTACATCACGCTGTCTACCACTGCACATCACAGCTCATCAGCTGAGCCCAGTTAAAAAACAAAAAGCTGTTTCTTTCCAAAGAGCCACCACACAGCTGTACACTTGGGAGCAACGTCCTGGAGAAGCTACAAGGATGGCAGCAGTGTGATTGATAAAGTTCTCACACTTCTCTGCTTCTGTAGACTCTGACAGTGACCAAATTATGAAGAGACCAGTGTGTTGCAGCAACCATCTGCATCTTAAGTTTTTCAGCAATACCAATGGTCAGATTAGTCAGTTCTGTTATGCAGAACATCTTAAGAAGTTTCACATGCACTAGTCTGCCCTCACCAGGCTGGTCATGACAAATGCTGGAGTCCCATCATACACACACCGGGACAGTTGCACGCAGGACGTGCTTGAAGCTTACTTTAGATGTTCCATTCTAAGGGGCTGACAATCATACCATAGCAGACAGTGACTAGCAGCTCTTGCACAGTTTTTGTCAGGACTTCAAAAGCTTCAAGCCTCCAGCTTGGAGGAGAAAGCAATCCTTTTTGCACAACATGTGGTTAGACCTACTGCTGGACACGATGACAGTGAAACGAGGAGACAATGTCACCCTATTCCAGCCAGGACTTTCAGTCAAACCATGATTTTAAAAAGTCAACACACGCTGTTTGCGCATCTTGGCTGTTTTCAGCCAAACACTGATAACTGACACAGCAACTGGGCACGGTATCAACAGGCTCAAAGTCATTTGGACACAATGGCTCTTGCAAAGGAAGGAAGCGAGAGAAAGCATAAAACTGTCCAAGATCGGGCTTGAAGAGAATCAGACATATGCATCCCAAATCAGGAGGTCTGTACAGGCCCTGGAATCAGGGCACTGCTCTTGTCTTTACCTGCTGGGACAGAACCCACCACACTCAGGAGGAACACAGCTGCACATTTTCAAGGAGCTGATCTAATCTAAACTTCCTGACATCCAGCCCACAACCTGGGCTGGTATTTATCCAAGTAAGCAGTAACATAAGCAACAGCCAAGCTAAAGCTTTCCAAACAGAAGGAAGAGCAGTGGCAAGGGGAAATCACAGCCCCCATGTCCACACCAGTGGGTAAGCACCTGCTGCCAGGGGAACTTCTCACAAAAAAACCTGCCCCACCAGTCATACTCTGACACTCAGAAAAGGCAAACTCCCACTGAGCCCAACAAGAGAAAATTCAGGCTCTGACAGAGGAGGAGATATGGTAGATTTCATTACAACAAGCAGTAAGTAGAAGATTTGTATTTAACTGTTAAATACACATCTGAATAGGACCAGATAGGAAGCAGAAAGAGGTTTTTACACACACATTCCTCCAAAGAAGTCTGATGTAACTGCAATACATTTAAATATCGACCCACTACACATTCTATTTCTTTGAACTAAACCTTTGTATTAATCTGCTTTGTAAAATGCAGAGAACTGCAAATGGACTGGCCAATTTTCCATTTGAGTTCCAACATCTTTAACTTTATATAGATTAGGAAAGATAGCTTAAATTCTTTTCAACATCTGTGGTGCAAGCCATCTGCTATACTGGCATTTATTATTTAATTACATATTCACATGCTTCAACACTACACAGATTTCACTTAGCTGCCTGGGTGTAATTTCCAGTGTCTCGGCCTCAGCTAGGAAGATTAATTAGACTTTTTTTATATTTTGAAGACAGGCATGAGAAGTTACCCTTTTCTTCCCTAGGACTGCAACAGACTCAAAAGATCCTTTTTCCTACATGACTGGGGGAAGGAGGGATAAATAAAACAATAATTAAAAAAAAATAATCACACTTTCCAGTTATGGTTGATCTGAGGACATCATTATTTAAAGGGCAAAAATATCTTAAGAATGAGAATGTATTTCCAGCCATGAATGCTCTAAACCAAAACTAGACATGAATTAAAAATGGACAAAGTTAACAGCAGAACCACATTACCGTTACACTTGGTACAGTTTCACTGCCAAACTCAAAAGTGCTTTGTGGCTCCACACCTGAGGTCCACAACAGAAAAACACATGAAAACAATGAAAAATAGGAATGAGCAATATGATAAGGGAAGGTACTTAAAATTTGAGCAAAGAAGGCAGATACATTTAAATCTTCCAGGTGAGACTTTAATCTCCCTAGAGAAAAACTGCAACTCAATGCACTTGTCCCCTGCAAAGATAAGGGCAGACTCTCCTACACAATGAAAGCATCTCAGGACTGTGAAATGAAGCACTCAGCTACAGTATCAAGGCCCCCATCACCACACAACAGGTCAACAGAGTGTGAGGGTATAACCTCATGTGCAACCTGGGTACCACTTAAATGGCTGCTTCAGCTGTCGCTGAATAATAAATCTGACGGGATACAGCAGGCAATGAGCATGGAAGATAAGGGAAAGAAGTAGACTAAGCTTAATGAGAATGAATTAAATTATTATTTTTAATTAACATTATTAATTAAATTATTATTATTATTAATGAGATAAAGACAGTGGTGAGTTAAGGTGTGAATGAAAACTGATGAGCACAGCTCAAGGCGGGAATCTTGGAAACCAAAGGAAAGGGTTGAATAGACAAATGGCAGTACAGGATGTTTTCAAACATGTGGATGTCCGTTCACTCAACTCTTAACAGCATACATGTAAAAATTTGAAGTTGAACTCAGGTCAGCTGAACCCAGGCAACCTTCACCTTAAAATACAATACAGGTTTTTAGACCTTTTACAGTATCCAATGAAAACTACGTATGATGTGAGAAAAAATTATACATCCTTTAAAAAAAAAACAACATATATTTCCTTATCTCCTACTGAAGAGCTTTATTCCTACACGCACTACAGACATAACTTATTTTTCACACATTAAACACACTATAGAAAGCTACATACTTTGAATAAATTTTCAGATTACTTGCATTATAAAAAAGTACAATGTTGTACCAAAAGCTGTTTAACAGTTTTCTCTCTTATTCATATTCTGATTTCCCCTTATTTTTCGGTAATCGTGGTACTTCATCTCAATTCCATTATAAATTAAAGCTTGATCCCAGCCCATGCATGATCCCTGCATCATTCAAGAGCCAGCCGCTGTGAACAGTGGTGGGATGTCATGCCTTTTGCCCTTTCATTCTCTTACAAAGTAAGTAAATTCAATAAAAATCTCAACCACGTAGGTGAAGCACATTTCATTTGGTGTGAGTGAGTCACAGAAGTGTGAGCAATCTCCACCATGCTGTTTGTCCAGAGCTGTGAAAGTTTAGGAGCAAGTGCTGATCACACCCACTTATGCTGGAGAGTGAGAAACCCTGCTGCTATAAATACAACTTTGACTGAAAGGCTGAAAACAAAAGGAAGAAATCACCCCAGACCTTGCCTGCCAGTTAGGATCTGGCCAGTGAAAGCACAGAAAAGACTCTGGGTAAGGCCTTCACCGAGCACCTACTACTTAAGATACCTGAGAGAGCTCGGAGTTCAGTTCAGGCCACAGGATGCTCCGAAACTCATCCAGTCAGGAAGCCACAGCACCCATGAATATTTCCCTCTCTACGTATTAGAGGTCCACAAATTCACACATGTATTTATAACATTGGGTTAATACCAAATGTAATTTTACTTCTACCTAGTTTCCAAAGGCTGTTTTTCTCCTTTTTTTTTTCCTTGATTTTTGAGTGATCAGTACTGCCTCATGGGAACTGCCCGGCACTGGGCAGCAATGAGGGCAACTTCCACCCCTTCGCCAAGCGCGGGGAGCCCTGGGGGCTGCAGCGGCCGTGTCTGCCCTGTTCCCCGCCACCTGCTCCGGCGGTGGTGGGAGCCCGACTCGGACCCTCCCGTCCCGCCCCGCGTCTCTCCACTCACCCAGAAGAGGAGGTTGAGGGCGTAGAGCAGGCAACGCAGGCACTTC
>NW_010168185.1:0-1351 GCF_000695765.1 Mesitornis unicolor | reverse complement strand
AAGCTTAAGTTGCGGTTGGGGCTGGCCAAGCACAGCCAGACAAGGCCGGGGCTGTGCTACCCACACCTGGGGCCGCGCTGGTCAGGGCCGGTGCCAGAGAGCGAGTGAGGCATGGCCTGCACCCCCTTAAATCCATGAATTCGCAGGGGCTCTGATTGGCTTGGCCCTGGTCAGAGGTGGGTCTGACAAAGGCAAAGGGGGAGCTTTTCAGGTAGCTTCTTAAAGGGCCATCTCCATAGCCCTTCCCCCGTTACCAAAGACACAACCAAAAACCCCACACAGAAAACCCAATACAGCTGTAAAACCTTTCTGAGAGGGTCTTGAAAAATCCACACAAATACTGGGCTTACATGGACAGATTGAATTTACTGCAGCAAACACATCTGTTCATATTGGAGTATATTTGCTGTACTAACGTCTAGAAAGGGTATACATAACAACTCAGCAAATCTGTTATCCGAACTTACAGAGAACAGAAATGCAGTATTCTGGGGAAATTCAGAAAAAAGGAGAAAAAGAATGACCAGGTAAACTACTTTAATTGCAGTAACTAAAACGACAAGCATTAAGTTATGGCTGCGTGACTTCTGCCACACTGTCAAGCAAACTTATCTCATTAGTCAAGCTATAAAAACTGGCCATGTAGGGTCTCTTAGACTTCCTATTTGTGAAAAAAAACCAAACAAACACAAAGGCTGGCTATCCACAAAAGTAGTTTAAGCAAGTTTGCTCTACTGGCTAAGCCTGAACCTAGTTAGTTGTCAGAATTTAACTAAAGAACTCATTAAGCCCTGGTTTCAGAATTGCTTCTGGTGATGCGTCTGTAACATTTTTCTAGGGATCAGCTGATAAGATTAAAGTTATTGGACTTGCATCTTCTCACTGGAATATGTTCTTGTGTTTCATTTGAAAATGTGATTACATTCTTTTCATTAGTAGTTTTCTCTGGGTATGTCTGACAAATAGTTATTTTCATAAACTAATGTGATTTTGCTAACTTGCTCCATTAAATATGTTTTTAATAATTGACTCTACTCCTGCTCTTCATGAAAAGACAGGGTAGACTTGCATGTTTTCTTTGTTTCAGACGCATGAAATGAAATCTTTGAAGCTTTTCCTGGACAACACGCTGGTTTCTATACATCTATTCTATCTATTCTATACATCTCCAGAAGTGCCCTAATGCACTATGCTAAAACTTATACAAAACTCAGAGCTGAAGCTGTGCCACAAAAATTGTCTAGGGAGTCTATAATTATACAAACAAGCCTACATCTTGGCTTATACAAAACAACCCTTAACTATCATTAAAGTTAAGATAAGACCCGAGACAGCCCTTGCCCGACAGCAA
>NW_010168184.1:0-17396 GCF_000695765.1 Mesitornis unicolor | reverse complement strand
TCTCTCTCTCTGACCCTTAAACGGAGACAACGAGACACAGCTGATTTAAGAATTCTTCAGGTTTTGGCCAAACGATCCAAAATGTGCACTCACTCACTCACCAAAAAGGGAGGTCTCTCAATCTGGAGAAGTTACCTTAAGTGGTGTCCCAACTCAAGGGGAGACTCCCCAACTGCAGACCCGCTGCTTCGAGGAGGACCGACTCAAATGAATCCTCCGACAGGGCCCCATTTATACCCTGGTTGAATCTGATCTGTGGTCAATACATGGTCATGTCAGCACCCCTATTGGCTGAAGACCCCAACTTTCCCACCTTTTACCCTCACTGTGTGCACCAGATATAAGCTGTGAGGCGGGAGGCAGTCCTGGTGCCACCAGGGCCAGACACTTTAGCACTTTTTTCATTGGGTCTTTCTCAGGTCTTTAGTAGGGTGGGTGCATCTGCCACACCATCCATGACGATACTTTTGAGTTTCAGGGAAAGAAAGATGTAAGAAAAAAGGGAGGAACAGCAATAGATACATTAATCTCTTTGGACGCAATATTAGCAAATGAGAAGGAAAGACTGTTACTGTGCATAGAAGAGAGTTATTTTAAATAATAAAAATGCATAAGTATTTTTAATTTTAAGATTCATTTTATTCCATCAAATTGGTATGTTGCGTTCCAGTTTTCCTGTAGGAAAGAAGCACATTATGTTTTATGAACTCTTCAACTTTTAAGTCTTGGTTATGAAAAAAAAGTAAATATTATACTAGTTATCTTTTTATAAAGTGTTTAAGGTGTATAGTTCAGAAAATGCTTCTTTGGAAAATGTATAATGAAAATCTTTAATGAAAATTTTGTGACATATCAACTGGGATAGACGAAGAGACAAACCAATATTGTTCAATCATAATGTTTTGCTAATGAAAACATGAACAAAGAAATTCTGTGTTGATAACTACCAGAAAATGTCTCATGTTGCATAATACCTTAACACATAGTGAAAAATAGGGATGAATAAGGAGTTTTAGAAGGTTGTACCTTGATGTTCCTGAACTGTGTGATTCTGACTTCTGATTTCTGTTCTTCCAGGGAAAGCTTCCTATGCATTGGCTGATGGGATAAAAGATGTGAAGAGCAGGAAATATGTTAGCAAGGAACTGCCATCACATGCTCCTAGAAACTCTCTTCTAGCTGTGATGTGGCAGGTGGGGTGGGTGTGTGTGTCTATACATGTATTCCAGAAGAAGGGGAAGAGTTCCTGCCAAGTACGGACACTTCAGTTACAGCTTAAAGCTATATGCTTTGCCTACCAGATAGGACTAGTTGGTGGAGATGCATCAAATGGACCACCTGCATATGGCTTGGTGGGAGGCGCAGAATAGGACAGTCACTATTATGCTGAAAAAGTGGGGAACAACTTCTGTAAGTCTATGTGGATGAGTAAAGTGTGTATGATTTGCAAGCAAGTATGAAGGAAATAATTTTCCCTGATCACACAGTGGAATAATATATCTAAAGGTATCATTGCTTATCCCACGGTAACACAGGTATTAATTCTCAAAATTTTATGTTTGACAGTCATCCTTAGCAGACTTTACTCTATCCTACAACAGCATTTTAAATAGCACATGTAAACAGGACAAAGCAAGAATCAGTTCTTTCATTGGAATGGCTCTGCTCGTAGCTGCAACACCATGCAGCCAGGATGCACTGGGTGCCAAGATGCTCTCCTGTGTTGGACTGAGGTCTCACACTGTATGAATAGATCTGGTGTTTTGCTGTCACAGCTACACGTCAGTGTTACAGTGTACCCTTCCACTGTCTTTGATCAGTGACAACACAGCTATGTGTCTGACTTCTCCTTTTTTTACTTCCTCTACCAGTTTTTTGTTCTTTTACACTATCTGGACCCTGTAATGTTATGTTAATGCAGCATTGTTCAGCTATGTGTGTCAGATAGCTTAAGCACCATGGTAACTTGTTTCCATCTGAAACATGATATAAACAAACAGGTTGCTAACTGCCAACTGTAGCATTTTTATTCCTAGCTCAAGTTTTTTCCATATGTGATCGTGTACTCCACTTTCAGTTTACAATTGACTTGAGCGTACAAAAGCAATTGCTAATGTTTATGCGTAAATGATGTTACTTTCTACATACAACCATAATGAAGTCAAAAGAAAACATCGTGAATTTAATAGTGTGTGTAGTCTTTCCACAATATCATCATATTATTGAATTTTTAGGAGCTGTATTGTGCAACAAAATAAATTACTTTTTATGTTATTTCAAATACACAAAATCTTCCATGTAAGTAGTAAAATAAAACTTCCTGTGCAAGATTCTAATTTTACTTAGTAGCCTTAGAACAAGAAAATTAATACTTTTACCTGTCAATACACACTATGTTTTCAGAATATATGAGTACAGATCTGTCATTTAGGGTGTAACAGAAAACAGAGGAAAATATAAAATAAAACCACAAAAATAAGAATATAAACATGAATTAATATCTTTATTTCTGTCTTTTCTTGTATGCTATGCATAGATCACAGCCTAAATTTGTATTGTAACGCTTCTTTTATCTATATGATAGAATTGCCTAGGCTACAATAAATTCCACTTTAAATAATTAAAATTTCAATTCCTTAGAATTAGAGTTGAGTCAATTTGCTTTCCTTATGGAATATACATCATATACAAGATTTCAAATCAGAAATTAGGAAGATTTAGCTGCAATATGCTAACCATATCTCATCAGCCAGCCCTCTATGACTGTATGAATAGATTTACACCTGGTTTTTTTATTCAAAAGGGGGTGCATAGACACCAGTTTCATTTCAGCATGGTTTTGTGGCTGATAGAAAAGAACATGATAGAGGAGGTCATGGAGGTGTATGCTCAAATTTCATTGGGTAATCCTAAAGTATAATAAAGATATTAATTAAATTAAAACATACTGTGTCTATATGAACATTTAAAATTGCCATGAATCTGAAGTGGGGTTGGTTTGTTTGGTTTGTGTTTTTCAGAAATGAAATAAAAACCAAAAAAGCATCATAGGTTTCATATGAGGCCAAGTGTACTCTTAAACATTATATGCCCATTGTTCTTGATTGTGTTTAAAATTTTTCCAGTAAAGAAGACTGTTGTTTCAAGGACATTATGGTGTGTAGAGTCACTAAAAGTGTTAGAATATTATTTGTTTAAAACTTTAATAAATGGATAATAGTATGTGATTTGCTATTAATTTTTCGTCAAATTTTCCTCAAATATTCTTTCTTCAATAATAGTTCCTTTCACGTCAAAACTATGTACTGCATGGTATGTGTAGTATATAGCATAGGTATTCTATAGGAAAAAACACAGACTAGCACCTTGTATTAAAATTGTGATCATGAAGTATTTGACTTTTGCCCCACCTTTAATGGTGCCTACACATTTGCTTTCCTGTGATTGCCTCCTCTCTGATCTCATGTCAGTGGAAGGTCCCAAAGCCAGAACCTTTGATTCAGCTTTCATGTTGTTACTGCTGCAAGAAGAAAACAATTTCCAAATTGAAAAAAAATTAAACTATGTGACATTGCAAATGTTAAAACTGATTTACGTTCTGAATTATTTTAGTAATGAAAGTATTGCAAAACTATAAAGGTGTGAGCTGAATTTGTGGTCTAGGTGCCATCCCATAAAGGGTGTGTGATTCCAGTGGAAATCAGCTTTCCATCTGATCCCCTTTCTTCTAGAAACTATTGGGAAACTATCAATTTTACTGGTTTAGGTTTCTTTTGTTACCTTTTATGTATTATTATTAATTATTAATGTATTACTTAAAGATATCAAGCTTTATTCTTCCAAAATAAGTATATCCAGCCATAAATGATGGAGGTCTGTGCTTTGATACAGAATGCCTGGAATAACTTTCTACAGTGGAGAACCTCAAGAACTCTGATCTTACTTAGACTTTCCATAGGCTGACCAGTGTGATGTACAAAAAAGTTTAGAATATTATAATAAATATTTATTTTCAGTATTCACTTGACTTCCAATTGATCATGGTAGTCTTTATTCTTTTTTAGTAATTTAATTAAGTAAGTACTCCCAAAGTACTTATCCAACCATAACAGGTAATAACTTGAGAAAGGCTAGGTAGAAAATTTCAGGCTATTTACAATGATGAGTAGCTGTTTTTACAAAGTTAAAATGTTCTGTGGAAATATATTGCTTTCATCAATATATTTCTACAGGATATTGACTGAAGACCAGAGGTATTCTACTTAATAACATAAATAAAATAAAAAGTAGGCTGAGAAATCAGTAATTTCTCACACGCTGTGAGTTAAGAGAGTTTGCAGGCATCATGTTCCTTGCAGCCTGAGCTATTTGCACAGCTAATGAGTGAAAATGCTTTGAAATAATACAATGTAAGATCAAATTAGTTCGTGTTTCAGGCACACTTTTTCTGAAAATTTGTCATTTGTATCTGGTACTTGTTATACCTGGTATTTTCTACTAAAAACAACCTTTAGGAAGATATTAGCGATTAGTAAAGAGAACAGAGTAAAAGGGGGAAGGGATAGTCAGCTTTGTAATATAATTTCTGAACTAGGTGGACCCAAAGTAGAATCTCTTTTTTACAAAGCTTAAGCTTTGGTATATAGCCAAAGATGGTGATAATTGTAAGAATGTTTACAGTTCATCAGATGCTATTAGTTTAGTCTGAAAAAAACTGATGTATACATCTATGTCTTTTATCTTATGTATACACTATAAGTTTCCATGAGCTCAATATCCTGTGTCCAGAACAAGGGCATGTCTATACGAAACTTTTTTCTAATATTTCCTCAGCCTTCAGCTGTTCTCAGATACTGAATGCGATACCTATGCAGTTTGTGACCATCAGTGGATCTCTCTTCCATTATCTTGTTCATTTTCCCTTTTGAATCTATGTGAATTTTATGTATCTGTAACATTTTTAAGGCAAACTCCATGTGCCACCTACTTCTATTTGTTTGGAGCCTTGATCTGAAATAGTTAATAAGCAACTCAGGATCCACTGCTTTTATTTGTGAAGCTAGGATTGATTTCTTTTACTTGCAATTTACATTTCTCTGCATTCAATTTCATGTGATGTTTTACTGCTAGTCTTGGGGTTTTGCACAGTCTTTCTGCACTTCTCTGTAGTCAGTGCTTGTCCTAATTACCCTTGGTAACTAACTTAGTGCTGTCAGCAGACTTTCTTACTTTGTTGTACAATTTCTTCTCTGTCTTGTTTATTAATTTATAGAATTTGATGGTATCACTTATATTTTCGATACCATAAAACGATACATTCTGAAAACATTTCCTGAATCAGCTTTATTAAAGAACAAATTCAAGGTGTTAACGTAAAATAAATCTTGAATAAACCTTGCATGCCCAAATTCAGTACTAAAATAGTGCAGAATTACTGCCAATAACATGTCAAGATGTGAGTGAATAAAAATCCTTCTGCAATGAAAGAAACACTTTTTTCCATGTTTTTCTTTGTCAAATCTGTACTATCAGGAATTTAAACACTGTAGTTACAAATACCTAAAATTTATTGTTGTATGCAGATGTAAAAAAGTTAAGAAAATGTAAAAATTGCTTTTGTTATCTCAAGTTACTTGTCCTTGTTTCAACCTCAGAAGACTGGTTAAACGTAATGCGTTTTGTGTTTCTGATTATGTACTATGCAACATGCAACATGTAATTACTTTTCCATTGTCAGCTAATTCTATAAGATATGATGCCATTTCTTTGCTACATTATTTGTCTTCAGTTGGCATTTTTTCCTTCACATTCCAGTTGTAACTATTGCACTGGAAAAAAAAAATTAAAAATCTTATGGTAATGTGCCCATTCTAGGGAAAATATTTGATATTTTACAAGTGTGAAAAGAAACAGCTTCATGAAATTTTTTTTGCTGATTTTAGAATTGAATGATATATTAATTAATCATACATTGGTATTTATTATTTGGTATTACGATGGTCAGCCATGCGACTTCTATATAATTTCTTCATTGTCTTGCGAACATGCAATTAATATGGAATGGTGGAAAAATTTTACTGGTTCTTGGTTTCCAAAGGAGAGAAAATAATTTGGCCTTGTTCTGTGCCATCTCCAGAGTGTCAGTGAACTTGGTAATAGTTACTATGTAGACGCTCATGTTCTTATACAATGAATTTTAAAGCTTTTACTTTGGTTCTTCAGAGCTACATTTATGTTTGTATTTCTTTTTATTGTCCCAAGGTGTTATATAAAAATACAAGCCAGTTTCCTGCTTGTGAAATAATTTGGATATTATTTCTGTTGTTCATTGCAAAATACATATCCTAGTATTCTGGCGTTTCAGTCAACTCTCGGGATACAAGCATGAGTCACTCAGCATGACATTTTCAAAATTCCAGACACTGAGGTCATCTCAATTGTACTTAAAATAAGAGCTCCAGGTTTCTAGCTGCCTGAAAGTATGAACTAAAACTAGTTAAGGAAAAAACACAAAACAGTTCAAGAGAAAGAAGATGCCTTTATTTAAAATACTATATGATAAATTAAAGCTTGTGAATTGTCCTGTAATTTTTTGATTGCTTTCAGTTTTCAATATTGAATACTGTATTGAATTATGACAGCAATTAAACAATAACAAATAATAGTAGCAGGTTATTTGTAATAAATATGGGCAGTTTTTAATGAAACAATGACAGTTTCCAGAAACAAAAATAACTGCTGAGGAACTGCAAGTGAGTCATGTATGTCCACAAAGGTAAATTCTAAAATTCTTTTGAATCCTTCCTGAAATACTTTTCTCATTAATAAACCAGGATCAATAAAGATGTTTGTCCAAAACTCTCAGCTGTTTTTCTACCTCCTTCCTGACCAGCACTACTGCCATCGTACAGCTGAATGAGGGAACTGCTGTTCCTGAATGCTGGTCTTTTAATTTAGCAGTGCTTGGGGAAGGAGGCAGAGAGGAGACTAGTTTAACAGCATCCTGCACTTACCTTGACTCAGAGTAATTGTGCTGTTCACAGAAGCTGTCTTTTCCTAAAACAGCCTGCAAATAGGAAACAGTAAGTGCCCTAATTCTTGTTACAGATGTCTATGGGCTCTGCTGTCTGAACCTTCTGCAATTATTTCCAAGACAAAATTTCCAAGTGCACAATTAGCACCTGTATGTCTTATGCATGAAAAGAAGTATGTATGGTGGAGAGACTGTGTGCTTGAGATCTTCATAAGGCTGTACATGCTAGTCTTCCCTAACAGATTTTCATGATGCAGTAGCAATTTTTAAGATCCCAAATCCTTCCAAGTATGTTGTCATTGCTACTATTCATCCCATTTATATTTTCATACATTTTTGGTGGTCAGAAGCGTTTGTTTGTTTCTGCTGGTAGAGTATCTTCTATATCAGGACAATTAAGAAGAGAGGATCCTGCTGGACCAGTGGATATGGGGGAGTAGTCAGATTCCCTCTAAGTGTCTCACATCAAACTGGGAGTTTTGAAAAAGATTCATACAGGAAAAAGAGAAGAAAAAGACAGTTTTCTTGGTGAAGTGAGTAGTTCTTCTGATAAAGCTGGAGAGGCACTGCTTTCGGACAAGATTACGACAGAGTTAAATTTTCCTGCTGTTCCTAATAGGGCAGAAATTCCCATTTTTTCTTTCCCAGAAAAATAACAGGCTGATTGTGAAACTGTGCATTCATGTCCCTGTGGTATTCATTATGTTGGCAGTCAGAAACTACCAGCCCTCACCACACATTCCAGTTTTTTCTTGTGTTGAAGGAACTATTAGCAGATAACATTGCAATAAACTCCAGGTTTTACTGCTGTTAGTTAAATAACCTTAAATATGAATCAGAGTCTGATTCAGAAGCATTTTCATTAAAACCATTAATACTGTAATATAATCCACTCACCTATTGGTTCAAGAATTATGTAAGTTAGTGATTTGGAGTCTAAAACTGTGCTTAGGTCTTAGTTCCTTAAATTCAAGTCCCCCAAACCATAATAATTTGTCACGCATAAAAATTCAGGTATAAACTTCATAGACTGCTCAAAAGTTGCTGTTGAATGTGTACAATAATTATTTGGATGTTTTGTACATTTTAAGAAATTTATAATAATAGCGTTTGACAAATGCATTATTTTTTATTTCCTTTGCAAATAAATGTATTTTATTCTTACCTTTTTCCTCTCTTCCAGCAAGCTTCCTTATATATATGCATATGAATATATATATATTATTTTTTATTTAAAATACCATAATCATCAACCTCTGTACTTGGTTTCTCTGGTATCACCATTTCCTTGATGGAAATGTAGAGCATTCAAGGTTCTTTTCCTCTGTTTTGTTTCTACCCCTTCATGACTTTTTCTTATGCTTTTTAATGTATTTTTTCTTCAATGCCTAAGGAATCATCAAACTTCTGCCACTGCCAGTGAAAAAATTGAAACTTTTTTCAGCTAACTACCCTAAGTTGAATAGAACCGCAGAACTGTCGAAGTTGGAAGGGACCTCTGGCAGTCGCCTAGGCCATCTTCCTCCCTTAGATTCAGCTACAGCAGGTTGGTAGAACTGTGTCCAGTTATATTTTGAATATCTCTTTGTGTTTCAATGTGTGCCCATTGCCGCTTGGCCTGTCGGTGGGCATCCTCAAGAAAAGTCTGGTTCCACCTTCTTTACTCCCCCTGTTGATTGCTTGTGGCTTTGTGATTACCCACAGCACTAAGGGGTCACCTACGAAAGAAAATCAACATCTTTTCTGTGTCAGTTACTATCTTTTATATTGTAATTGCCTTACTTAGCATAGAAGAACCACTCTATTGTAATACTATTTTTGGTGTTGCAAATAGTTTGTTAAAGAATAAAAATTAATTTATATTGTTAAGAAACATTTGTTTGACCATTTTCATCCAAGTAATGATTCCAGTCAAACTGTACATTATCCTAAAATCTGTCATGATCCTCATTATTGTACACATTATAAAAATAAACTCTTCCTTTTTGTCAGTCCAATTCCTTGGCTTAAATTAATTTCCAGTTCATTGACTGTTGAGTTGAAAGAATTATGCCAATTTATGTTGCATGGGGTAAAACAATTAGCCTTTTAGTACCTTTTGCCTTGTTTTTTTTTTGAAGGTGAGAGGATTTTGCATAAAGATTCTAATAGTATTCTGGGATCTGTTCTCAAACACTATTCTGAAAATATTAAAGAAAACTTTAAAACAAAATTGATTAAATGAAGATGTAAAAGCAGAGATGAAGTGTGCATTCATTCCCAGTATAATTTCTTCAGTCTCCAGGGAGTCACCAATGACTAATTCAGCCCTTACTTTCTACATTGAAATAATATTTAACCTCATAAGCCTCTTAATTTATTTGCTGCTTAAAATGCTAGTTTCTTCATATCCTTAGTAAAATTTAAAAGTCTTACTATGAGGAAAGGACAAAATGAGTGCTATTTTTAATTCACACTGCATAAAGTAATATCAAAATTTAAGGCTTGAAAAAGTACAAACTGCAAATGGGAACAAGCTCGCATTTTGTGCGATTCACCCATAGGCAGACACTGATCCGTTGTGAAAGCAGATGAGAGAGTAGGCTTGTGAGGTTCTTAGCTATGAGCTCATACATGATTCTGATGTGTATATCCTCTCCTCATTGAAGTGTCCTCACCTACCTAACACGATAGCATGAAGCATACCCTTATTTGAAGTCTCATGGCAGAGACAGGATACTGATTTTTAAGCAAAATAAAAAGCCACCAGCTACTGAGCACTGCCTTTGCTTTTTTAGTAGCTCACATGTCACGTACAATTCTGACAAAGTGACAAACTGCAGACAGAGGCCTTAACATGGTCGAGGATCTGCAAGGACTGTACAGCAATGTACTGACTATTCATATGTTCACTGATGATAATTTATTGGAAGAATCTCTGAATGTGATGGGTATTAATAAATATGGTTTCATTACTTATTCCTAATCAGTAGTAGGATACAGAGCTACATACCTTTATAAAACCTTTCTTCATTTAAGCATCTCAGGAATTTTCTAAGGTAATAATCATACTTTCAAAGATATAATGGCTGTTATTTCATTACTGTTTTCAAGCTTCTGCTATAAAAACAACAGGGTGTGAAGAGGCAGAAATACTGTATTAACTTTCTCTTCAGGTTTGTTATTTTTTGCACTTCCATAATATTTTAGTGCCTTGCGTAGCATAATAATGTACATATAAGGTGTGATGTTAATGTTGATTTGAATCACTTTCTGAACTAGGTGTGTGTAAATTATCTTAAAAAAAAAAAGTAGCTTCCATGACTTATTAAGAACTAGGCTTTACTTACTCACTAAAAGAAATAGTCTAAGAATATTCTGCTAAATGTATTTTTGTTTAAATATTTATTTGTGTTTAAATATTTATTTGTGTTTACATTAGCCTTTTTTTCTCAGTTTTTATTGTGCAGTTGAGTTTTGCATTGACAATTTGTAACTGGTTCGTAGGAGCTGCAAAGAAAGGAAGTATTAATGTGTGGCAGATAGAGAGTTTGAATATCCAGTGAAGTCTGGGAATATATTTGTTCTACAGGTAGTGGTGATTAGGTAAATTTATGCTCAAATCAGCACCAATTAGTATATAAAATAACTGAAATAACTTAAATCAACATAAACCAAATATTAAGATAACTGGGACAGCCCACTGATGACATTGTTCTATATCATCTGCTGAATGAGATAACAGGTTGTCTGGGTCCTTTAAAATATGGCTGAATAATAATTTTCACAATGAGTAACATTATTCACAGTAAAAATATTCACAATATTCACAAGCTTTAAATGTAGAACACATTTCTGGTAGTAAGGAGAAGTACAGCTATTGCTCCAACAACTGGAGCTGGAGGGGGGGGGAAAGGAGGAAGAGATGTGGCTTTTGTTTGTTTGGTTTTTTTTGTTTTTAAACATGTCTTCAACCTTGTCTATATTAATCAGGGAGGAGATAGAGTTGTCAAGAGCTTGGTGCTACTGTAAGACTCAATATGCCTACCAACTTTGCTCTATGAGCAGAAAGCAAGTTTTCTTTCCAAAACATGTGCACAGATGTGTGCATGCACCTCCTTCCCTCAACAGAAAAGGTGGGGGGACACATTGATGAGAACTTGCTGCTGTTTTTCTTCTGTCCATAATGCCCCTAGTTGTATTTTTAAAAGTACTGCTACTATCAGACACACTGTTCTTGGTTAGAATGTGCTTATCCATTTACGTTGTTCACTTGGGCTTCATCTATTCGCTTAAGACTGAGGGATTTATCGGTTACGAAGCTTTTCAAAACTAAAATATGAAGAGAGCAAATATGCATTTCTTTTATAACTATTTTAAATATGTAATAATAATTAAAATTCTATTAATATAATCTTTGAATAGGTCTAATCACCAATTTTAAATAGACTTTGTTTGGAATATCAGCTTCGTACTCATTTTATAAATCTTGTTTGAACTGCAGAGTAAATTCATTTTAGAAAGTCTGAACATGACCCCTGCTTACTCAGAAGCTACTTTTTCCCGCTGTATACTTCCATCAGAAAAGGCCACTAGACCACAAGGACCCTAATTGAATTTCCTAAGTGCTTGTCTCTTTGAGTTATACATTACAGTCAATTAATAATTTTATTTCTTGAGTCCTGATTGATTTATTAGTATTTACATTCACACTTAGCCACTAGGCCTTGTTATCATAGTGGTTGCAGCCAATTTGCCAATTGTTTCAACCAATTGCAATGGTAGAACAACCATTCCTACAGAAAAAAATCCCTTCTTTTGAGCTCCAAGACGATCACACTTTACCTTCTGAATAATGCTTCATACCACTTGGTGCTATTTTCAAAGGCAATGCTTTTCAGAGTTGTGTTCTAATCTTAATGTTTTTAATGATATAACTTCTTACATTTGTGTACTGAGATGTAAACTGTGTGTTTGTATCCTGCAGGCCAGGTAGTTTAGAATATACTGGTACTGTCATCAGTCTCCACTGTTTGCCAATTCCAGTTGTTTGCCAGTGGGGTGGGTTGATTTTGGCCAGCTGCCAGATGTCCACCCAGCTGCTTGTACAGTCTCCCTTCCTTAACAGGACAAGGGGAGACAAGAAGATGGGTCGAGACAAAGAATGAGATACCTTACCAATTACAGTCATGGGCAAAACTTGTCTATTATTTTCTAGGGATGAGGGAAAATGTAATGAGAAGAGCATAGGAGAAGGAAAGTACAGTCCATCCTCTTTTTAAACATGAAAAAGGAGTGATTAATCTCTTTACAGGAACAGGAAGTAAGTTCGAAAGAGTAAGTACTTCACTGATACAACTTTTAATACACTGTTGACATTTCTTCAGCATATTGCAATCCTAGAATCATCAAGGTGGGTAGATAGATACAGAATTTGCTTTCATAGCTAATTCCACACCAACCATAAATATTCATGTTTACATGATATCATTCAGCATTCATGGTTTAATAATGCATACTCATGGTTACACATGATAATAATTTGTGGATCTGCTCACTCGTACAGTGAAATTTGGAAACAATGGTATTTAATTTGTATGAGAAACACACAAAAATGATTATGAAAAATGATATATTGGTAATCCAGAGTCTTGTAGTTTTATTCAAGTCATCTACTCGAAGTAAAAACTTATTATTATTTGCTACATTTTGCACAGTATTCACCATTCATAACATTTCTTAACACCACGGAGCTTGTGGCACTTTCTATAATAATAATAAAAAACTGTGCTGTTGAGGGTAATTTCAGATATAAATAATAAAACAGCTTTCCCTATCCTTTTTTCTTCTTCACCAACTCTAATAAATGTCAAATTCCAATCAATTCTAATACGCCTTTCTTCTTCTCACTAATATTATTTGAGGGCGGAGACAGATTTGATCTACAAATTTCCATTTTGCTAGGGCATGAAGCTGAGGGATTTTCATTTATTGTAGTGCTTTTTTAATTATCTGGACAAGGCTTGTTGGGAGCTGTCAAAGTAACACATTCAGAATGTGAGTATGTTTACCTGAGCATAACTAACATAATGTTGAACTCTATGGTCTGTGAGAAGCACGATGCACTCAAGAGTCTTAATTGTTTCTAGTTCATAGTTAGCATTTAAGATTTATTACTAATGTTATGTTTAAGTAGCAAGCAATACTGAACATTCAGAATCAAATAAGAATAATAAAGGATATAGTAACCAATATTAATTAAGTGCTTAGTGTAAAATATAACTTCATTTGGACATTTAATTCGGGAGAAAACAGTAAATCTTCTTGTAATGTTTTGCTAAGTAATTACACTGTTGTATCACAAATATGCTACATTCATCATTTTGTATTTCCTGTATGTTTTATCCCTGTTGAAAACAGTAATTATTTTCAGTAAAATAGATGCTGCAATTCAGTTCATTTTCTGAGAAGAAGGTAAGCATGTTATGCTGTCTACTCAGTAGCATTAGACAATTTTAATTAACACATTTTGTAATTCATTGAAAATTAGCAAAATAAATACAGAGAACAAAATATGCCATTCAGAGGTAGTCAGTTTATATGCAAAATATTAATCAAGTATTGTAGGAGAAAAATAATGAAAATAACATGGCTCTAATAAAAGAAAATATCTTCCATGTAGATGAAGGTGTTCTTTGCAAGTGTAATACAGTTTATTTAAAGAAATTATTTTTATTCATTTACAAGGTTAAACATATGATACAGAAGCATAGCTTATAGTAGTATTAGTTTACATGTTTTCTTACAGCTTCCCATTTAGATGATGATTGTGGATTGCTATAGGACTTCTATTCCTCTTACAAAAAATCTTGACAGATAGCCAAGTGTTGTGAGGGGTCTATAAAGATGACAATCAAATGCTACTATCTTCCAGATTTTTTTCAACAGTTTACTTTTAAATAAAGGATTCATAAATGCTAAGTATTTTTGCCATTGATGTACTTGCTGTCTTCCATCATCTACAGATGATGGGAAAAATTTTTCACACATTGTGATTTCAATCTCGTCAGTTTGAAACAAGTTTGTTGATGTAATGTGATGAACGGTTGCATGTAGTGCCTTCCCTTCTGAGCTGTAGTTTTGATTCTGCTTTCGAAAAGTACTTCATCCCATTGTTTTTGAACCAGTTTGACTCTGACTAACAGCCCATGTTAAGTGTCAAAGGACTCTTGGAACTTGCATTGTACATTGAGCTATGCCTGGCTCCATGAAGCCTCCATTGCCTGTGGAAGGGTGACTCCTTTTCCTTTTAGTCATTAGTCAGTAGTCTTTTTCATTTTTTTTCTTTCCCCTATGAATATTAGTTTAATATATCTTAAATATATCTTAATATATCTTAAAATACAGTTTTTCTCCACAATGTTTGGGTTTTTTTTCCTTTGAATGAGAGTAACGCTTTACC
The DNA here is from genome assembly GCF_000695765.1 of Mesitornis unicolor. Taxonomy (NCBI): domain Eukaryota; kingdom Metazoa; phylum Chordata; class Aves; order Mesitornithiformes; family Mesitornithidae; genus Mesitornis; species Mesitornis unicolor. The sequence goes on along the minus strand of NW_010168184.1, from coordinate 2,922 downwards.
TATTACAGCTTTCCCTTTCAGTGAATAATTTCATATTATCTCCTAAAGCTGCTCTTGAATTCGTACTCTGCTTCTGTAGCAGCAGCCCTGCTGGATTAGTTAGCCCATTCATGTATGAGCCTCTCAAAGGAGAGTACCAAAACAATATTAGTTTGTTGAACTTCAGCTTATATTTTAGCCTGTTGTAGTTACATAACCAAACCTCCTGTGTTATAATAGCAAAGAATCTAATATTTCCATATCACCTCTGAAGTAGATTTGACCTATGATGTCCCATTGCTTAAAAAGCAATTGCAAATAAAAGTTACATTCACTTAAGAACAACACAATTAAAGTGTTCTCAACATAAAGCAGTATGATCTTAAGTATATGAAGTTATCTAGAACTCCTGTCAAAAGATGAAGGAATAGCAGATCTTGAAAGACATTAAAGAGCAACAAATTTACTGAGTGTGTAGAAAATGCTACTGCAAAGAGGATAGATGTTAGTGTCTGGGGGTGCAGATTAAGTAAGAACTTGCTGTTCTGTACTGGTTGATCATAATTTGGCACTATTGGGTTAAACTTATGTTAGTCTGCAAGCACAGTAGATCTTTTATCTTTTGTTCCTGTAGCAAACTCTTTTAAGCAATGAAAATGGTGACAGGTTATTTTATTTATTTGTCACTCTAGCTAAATATACTTGGTTTCTAGTTGCTTCTACTCAGCAGTGCCCTTTGGTTTGAGTCTGGAATTTGCACAGCATTGAATAGCTTCTCTAAAATTTAGCTTTAGTAGCATAAATATCTATAAACATTAAGAAGTGCATAGATAATTCCCCTTTCAGTTGTTCTGAAATAATTTCTATAAATACTTTCACAGAACTTCAAAGGCTTATATTTTAATTTCAAAATGTAGTTGGCTTCTATTTATTTATGTTACTAGTTTATTTGAGAGGTTTTTGGGTTTTGTTTTGTTTGTTTTCTTTAGGATAACATTTAAATAAACATAGAAGTATATTTACATTAAGCCCACTTGTAGCTGTAAATAATAATGAAAAATTAATAACAGTGGACTTGAGTGCAATTGTCAGCAGATACATATTAAAGAATTAATTTAACAAAGTTGCTAAGTCACTCACACTATTAGAGAACAAAAAACACACTTCAGTTATATTAGAATGGAATTTCTTTAACAAACTTAAGATCTGTAGTAAAAGAACAAAAGCCATGGGTATCATGCTTTAGAAAGGAAGCAGCAAGGGTTGAGGACATCGTGAATGTACCTTATGCACTAAGATCTTGCACTGCCAGAAGATCTATTAAATACAAGGGAACGTAAAAATCATCCACACATCTCTAACAATTATTGCAACTGAAAGAGAAATTAATTTATTTCTAGCCTCCAGGTATCAGACCTGATGTTTTTTTAATTTTAAGAGGAAAGGCATGCATCAACCAAACACTGTTTTGTTTTGTTTGTTTGTTTGTTTGCTTGCTTGTCTGTATGTTTGAAGTACCTTTAGGAGATAGTTTGACTCAATGGAGAGTAAAATTATTCCAAATTAAAAAACCAAAACCAAAACCAAAACAAACAAACAAAACCCCCCCCACCAAACAAACAAACAAAACACCAACAATGGAAATGGCTCATCATTGTGTAACATAAATACAGAATATTGTGTTCAACATTGAATTCAGCAACTGAATGATATAGCAGACTATTTACCCCTTAAGATTTTGTTAAGTGAATAGTACAATTTGGATCTCAATTAATGAAATTAAATATTAAAAATCTTTGAATATAGATTCAAAGAAGAAATCATACAGTGCTCATCTTTTTGTTTTCAGTGTAATGATCAGATACAACAAAATCAGAAACTCACATCTGTGTATATTTTGGCATGTGGGAGGAGATAGGTAAGCATGTAAACAGGTCTCAGGTGGGGTTTTTGCTTTTGGCAGGGGACGGGAAAAGTTAGGGGTTTGCTTTGCCAGTATGATAAGAATCTGTACATAAAGGAGTTTTTCATGACAATCGTAGAAGTACTTAGAATGAAATTCTGGCTTTATTGAAAGATGTGCCAGTATTTCGTTGCACCTTTTTCCATGAGAGCATCATTTCAGTCAGAGTGTGATGTGATTTTTCCTAGCTTAGATATTGGTTAAATCCAAAGTAATTCCTTTCTTGACGCGAGTTGTGTACTTTGGAGGGAATAATTTAAATCATTACTGGTTAAAACACTCTTGGAGCTATAACGGAGTTATTGACCAAGAATGGGTGGACTTAATTTGTTTTTTATACGTGGCAAATTGTATTTTTAAAGGTAATAAGCATTGAGTATAAGTATTACATCACTGTATTCTAAATGTAATAAGATAGACCTCATATACAATATAGAGGGTTCTTCTTATTTCTAGTAGTATTTCAGTTGGAGTATTATGTAGACAGTAAGGATTACTGTTGCTAATAGCAGATCACAGGCTCTTATTTTAGGTCTGTAAGGTCTCCAGTTTAGAATTTGCAGGTTTGCTTTGCCTGGACTTGTTTTAGCTTTGCCCAAAGCTTAGTTTAATTATGTTTGCAATTGCCTAATCAGGTGACTGTTACCTAAACTGTTCAGTTTTAGTTTAGCATTATGTGATCACATGATGAAAGATCTATTGCTAATAATTTAGGTATCTTTCTGTACCTAATAAAAAATAATAAGTACTTATTCCATGCAGAATGTCCTTTGACCTGCAAATAAAAATGCAGGATAAAGGAGTACAGGCATGAAATAATAGCAGGAGCCCTTGGGTAAAGGCACAGGGTGTCGTGGTTTAGGCCCAGTGCGTAACTGAGCATCACGATGCCCCAAAAAGGGCTAGTCAAAATAAGGTCTGGGAGGGCTTCTCACCACTTTAACAGGTTACAGGCAAAAGATAGACTCATCATAAGGAAT
>NW_010168183.1:12849-40659 GCF_000695765.1 Mesitornis unicolor | reverse complement strand
AGCTGTGAGGATGCTGTGGGAGACTGTGTCTCCTTGCTGCAAGAGGAAGCTGAGGAAATTGCCTTGTTTCCTGACAGCCAACAAATTCACTAAAGCAGGAGGATTGAGAGCTCTTGTAATTTATATCCTAGCAAGTGCAACTGCAGATGTGGCCCTTGTATCCACTCCTGTTTATTTATGTTTACCTTGCTGATCAAATGACAAGAACAAGGAACACGGCAATTTTCCCATAAAGATCACAATCCTGAAAGATTAACACCTGCCTCTGAAGAGCAGCAGGCAGGAAGGTAGAAGGCCAGAGGAGACAACTTTATCCATGACACAGCTTGCTGTATTTTAATTATCAAATATTTGTATACTGTGTCCTATTGACGACTTTGTGATGAGAGAAACAGGTTTGGACATAGGGCTGTGAATAATCCAGCTAGAGGCTACTGAACATAGGTTTGCCATGGATGGAAAACAATCAAAACTGATCAGAAAGAAACCCATGGTTTTGAGATTTGATAAGTGAAAAATGTAAATAAAAATTCTCCGCATTAAGTGTTAAGAAGGATTCATTAATGAGCTGTACGGGTAAGACTTGAAAAGTAAATGACACAAAAGGCAATCCAGGCTCATTTTTTTCTTGCAAGAAAGTGACTGACCAGGCTGGATGATTCAGACCCAAGGAACCAAGGAAAAGATCATGCACTGTTTCCACTCTTTTCCGCTTGAAAAGGTGTACATGTAGAATTCTGAGCTAAGAAAGGCACTTTTCCTGTTCTGATTACCTGGCTCTGGAGCAGGCTAGCTTGGCATCCCTTTGAAGATGAGGCAAAAGACAGATCTTGAAAAATGCCGAAGAATGACCCTAGAGAAATTTCTTAAGTTTTAGCACCTTATGGGTATGAAAAGTATCCTAATTTGCCTGCAGGAAGTCTCCAGACCCACCTGAATAAAGCTTTGGTATCATTAGGGCTAATTGCATGTGCAATATTGTACATCTTGCCTCATATTAAGTCTGTATCTAAAAGACTTTTTAATCACCTAAAATAGTTCTGGCTGGCTCATTTTATAGCACTTCTTTAATTGCCAAATATTCTCCAAGTGATCCATTCTAGTAAGCTGTGAAAACTTTGATGCCATCAAGTTTGAGAAACTTTTTTGCACATTGTAGTGCTGCAGGTATTGCTTTTTGTTCCCAGTGCTGCAACATGGACAGGGACTGGCTGCAAATAGAAGCAAGAGACAGTCAACCAGAAAGAGTCACCTTCACAGCCAAGTTAAAACAGCATCTTGCTACTTTGATCTTACTTCTAATTTCTGCACAAGAAGTAGTTGACATTTATGTTGTTCAAAAAGGCAGGGAAAATAAAATGACCAACAGCAGGAGTTGGAACAGGGCTTAGGGAAACATGTTCCTGAGTAAAACACCTGGTAGCCTGATTGTGCACTGTCATTTTCCGTTCATTCCCATTAATATAATTGTTCTTGGTGAAGGTTAAAATGCTTTTGTGTTTTGTGGAGAGAAAAACACAGCAGATGGAAAAAAAGTCTTTCGTTTCAAGCATGGGCAAACTGACATCATCATGTGCTAAAAGTACTAAATCATTGTGCAATTCTAGGACTTCTCTATTCACTTTAATAGATGAACTCTTAGGAAGTCAGGGCTCTACACTCCTGTGACATTCTAAAGGCATATTTTATACGACATTTCAGAACACTTTGAAACTGCTGACTGCAAAAGTGCCCCCAGATTCCAAACTGTTCTGCTCAGGAAAAAAGTTTCCAGGGCAATAACGAACATAGGATGCTTGTTATGTCTCCCAGTGTACCAACCCACTGAGAGTAGTTTTGCATACGGGTCTCTCTTGTAAGGCATAATCCAGTTGCACCTCTACAGTTTATGAAGAGTCTTAGGGATGGTCTTAATAATGTCACTTTTGTATTTGCAAAACTAAATGAACTTTTTCCTAGTTTTGTTTGTTTGTTTTTAAAGTCTGAATGTTGACCTCTAGAAAAAACTTACCTGCCTGAAGTTTAGAGCACAGAGTGTCATTCTGTAGTTCCCTGTTGGATTGCAGGTTTTCTGAGGAGCGAGGCAGCAATGAAAATGGTAGTACGTGACCCAAGAGATCTAAGTTTGATTCTTTTAAGCAAAGTGCCTGGGCTGCTGGCTTTCAGCTCTTCAGGAAAAAAAAACTAAACAGAAACAATAACCCCAAAACCTATAGGAGAAAACCAACAACAACCCACAGACAGGCTGGAAGAACAGAAGTTCATGACTGCATGGAGCTGCTACACTGTGGGAGTAAGGATTGTCTCTTCTATGCCTAATGACTGCTATGCCTTCCGTCTATCCCTGTACCTCCTGTACCTATCACGAGGGATATCCCAGCCCTGGTACTGGTTGTCTGTTAGCACAGGACAGGCATGTGCAGCAAAGGCAATGTTACTGATGTGTTGACTCATATCACTCAAGGACTCTGGTGAAGTACTGGGACACGATCAAGGATTTTTATTACCTCAGCACAACATCATAGCCACTACTAAAAAAAAATAATTGTACCATCCTGAAGCTTTCCAGTGCACAGATGAAGTAAAACAAGTGTTATTTACTGTGTTACTTTAGGAGGACTTATGCCATCTGTATCTTCAGAAGCTAAGTCACAGCAGCTTCCTCATCTCACACATTTGAAAGTGATCATTGTTGCATTAATATTCTCACACAGGTAGTGTACTTGCTACTGTACTTAAATCCTAGAGAAGATTTGAATGGCAGTACTGAGATATACATATGGACTATCTCTAGTCTCAGCAGTGCAAAACTTGTCTAATTTTGGGTAATTCTTGAACCTTCTAGGATTTTATTCCCCAGTAAATAATTTCCCTTGTGACAAGCATTTTATGTCCTTCATTGCAAGGGAGTCAGAGTAGATTAATGCGGTGACCCTTCCTGACTTGAAAATACAATCTTAATGACCATAAGTATATTAAATTATGATTTTTTTCCCCCAGTACTTAGTTGCCTGTTTCCCCCACCTGAGCTAAATCACTGCTATAGTCATGATCATCTTCTCTGGGCCACTAGAACTTGCCTTTTTCTTAGTAGAGTTTGCATTCTATGTATCTGATTTTTCTTACAAGCTTTCTAACCACATGGAGACCCATCTTCCTTTTAGAAGACAAATTATTTTCGTAATACAGTTATGGTATCTCTTTATAGTATATGACAAAAAAGAATATGTAACTTTCTGTTAAATAAAACAAGTATATACAACTTCATGGCGCAAAGTTGAAGCATTAGCTGAGTCAATGTTTGTACTATGCTTTAGGAGTTTAAATAAGAACTATTTGCAAATTTTTTGCATTTGAACTTATTAAATTGAACAGCACAAATTGTGCAGCAGTGGCTTATTTGCAAGAATAGGGATTAACATGAGTATGTGGACTAGCAGAATACAGACGCAGTTTCCTCTGTAAATTCACATTATGATCAGAATAAAAATACAGATCTTTCTGATGACTCTTGCTAACATGAATATTTTTACCTCTGACTAGGGTGTTAGATTTGAAAACACACTGGCAAAGAAACTAAGAGCTTGCACAGAGGAAATCCAGCATATACCATCCAAGAATCTAGAAGCAGAGAGTTTTAGAAAGAAAAATCTAAGTTAACACTCTTGGAAAAAGAAAAGCCATGGAAAGGTGAGCTTTAGCTACCACTCTTCAAAACTAGATTGAAATTTAACTGGATTATTTGCAAAGCTGAAGAACATTAGTTATGGGAAGTTAAAGATTATTAGTTAAATTATTTCAAGACTCCACAAAATACTAGACTAAATAACCTTGTACAGTGCCTTGAACAAATACTATATCCCTCACAGAGGGAAGGAGGTTGATATATAGGTAAGATGTGGTTTCAAACAATCTGAATCTCTCAATTAAGAGGAGGTTTCCTCAGCTTAGCTACTCCAGGGACTTAAACAAAACTGATGCAGGAGAATCTGCTGTGACTTATAGCGAGACTTTTCTTTATCCCCCTCCAGAATACTATTGCTTTGGGTCTCTTCTGAACTGCCATCATTACTTAGTTTCCACAGCAATATTTCCACAATTAAGAAGTATTGACAGACCCCTGGAGATCAATCCAGACTGACAGGTAGAGCTGGAAGTAACACTATTTAGGGTATCCTTGAATAGTAGTAGGTGCCCTCCAAGTTTCTCAGGCCACTGCTTAGATTTGCTGGGTGTTTGCTTTGGGCTACTTGCTTCCCTTCTCCCACCCCATTTTTTTTCTTTTCCTTTTTTTTTTCCCTTTTTTTTTTTTTCTTTTTTTTCTTCTTCCCCCTTGAAGGTATCTGCAGAAGCCTTTTCTAGGATCAAGGTTAGGAAAAAAAATAGGTTGTGGCTGTGTTAAAAAAATATTCTTGCAGTCACTTTACATAGGTGTTCTTGTATCATAATTCCCCAGAGAAGGAACTCAAAATATGACAGGGGGTTAGCATATCAACAAAGGCACACTTCTGCTATGCTTGTGAAAGTATACTTATGTTTGGTAGCCAGCCAGTGCCTCTGGAAGTCCAGAGTTGTGTTTAGTGTGTTGGAGCTGGGAGTTAAGATTTCCTTGCGAGTTTATCCTTATGAAAAACATTTCAGCTCTGGATACAGGACCATCTTTCTTTTCAAGGAGCTGTGTAAGGGAAAATCTGGGCATCCTGGCATTATAGTGTTTTCCCTTTTGCTGGCACAGAGGCACTGTGAAGTGCATGAAGGACAAAGTTCCAAGAAACAAAAAAGCAAACAGCCAGTTAGGATTAAGATTGCCTTTCCATTAGTTTATCTGAAACAGATTTGTCTCAGAAGGCAGTTCTGGAGGCTAAAAATGTAGCTCCCAGCCTCAGAGATCAGTGGCAAAATTTCAGTCACTTCAATCTGAGTCTTCACACATCAGCGCAAGCCTTTGCGCAAGCCTTTGTTTTTTCCATGCTTGGGCTTTGATGGAGCTTTTTACACCCTGTATCTTTTTTCCATCCAGTGCAACTAGAAATAGAGAGTGAATTGGTCTCACCCACTTAAGGATGCTTCCCTACTGGGCAGGGTGGCAAGACATTGGCAAAGGGAGCTCTCTCTCCCACTACTGCCTGTGTGGTAGTTATGCTATGGATAAGCAGGGGTATTCTGTCTCAAGGGCCATCAGGCCAGCCAGAGCCTCTCACCAGCACAAAAAATAAACCAAAGCACAGTGCTGAGGTTTACTTCACTGATTCAGGAGAAAAAAAATAGTTGAATACAATAAGTAGAAATAAATACCCTAGAAATAGAGTGATGGATATATATGCACGCACACAAATATTTGTATCTCCAAGTATCTTTTAGCACCCAGGGTTTGTGACCTCACATCCACTGTCTTGAATAGCCTGGGCAGAACCTGCAATCCTGCGAAACAAGTTCCTCTTTCAAACAGCACAAGGGTTATACAGGCTGCTTATGAATCTGAGAAACTGAAGTGCTGCTAAAAGAGAAAAGCCAGCCTTCATGAGACTTCTCAAACATAAGGCCACTAAGGGGATATCAGGGTATCATTTATTTTTCTATTTTGTCCAATGTCCTGGATAGAAGCCATTCCAGAACATTATTTTTCCACACCTTTCAATTGAGGGATGAGTTTGTGGGCTCCTAGTGATTTTTTTTTTAATTTTGAAGAGGCTCTTTTAGTGGAGGGCTGAATGCAATGTTCAAGGGAGGCCAGTGAGCAGCTTGGGAGGCAGTTTTAAGACCCTGAGTACATATCATGCAGCAGCAGCAGCAGCCTCAGACACCATTGTCGGTGCATTAAACTATTTCTAGGTCTTCATTTAGCTAGATGCCTGTAAGGCTCTAAAAAAATGACAAATAATCCAAATGTCTTCCCCAAGATTCAGCACTTGCACAGCAGTGAGGAAGCTTTTGTTTAGCCTGAGATTCCGTTTAGTCTGTCTCAAGTGATGAGTGCAGGGCACTTCATGCATTGGCATTTACATCAGCTTAGCAGCACACTAATTTAGCTTTGGTGGAATTTTATAGCCTGCTTTACTGCAGCAAGAGCAGCAATGTGATGAATCTTCTAAATAAATCTCATCTGATGGATTTGCTGGCGCCTTGTTTAGGCTAGGGGTGAAAAGCATCCCACCCTCAAAGCTCAACCCATTTACCACCAACATAGGCACATTTAACACCATTAGTGCATTTTTGACTGGGAAATTTATATAAAAATTACACATAATGTGTGGGGACACATCACAGATTAATATTGAGTACATGCAGGGAACAACTTAATATTGAAACAAACTTATATTCCATTCAAATTAGCTAAAGTCAGAGCCGTACTCCACAACAACTGGATAGGTCATCTCTTCTGCTTTTGTGTTTTCACCCAAATGCAATAAGTGAATGAAATGAGTGTTCTGAGGTTCATCTACTGCTGAAACAGGTTGTGTAGAAAATAATCCATTTAAGGGTAACTTCCATTTCATGTGTACTCACATGGTCAGTTTGACTCTATTTCTTTTTAAAGCAACTACTTCTCCTCTTCCCCCAGTTCCCGCCACTCTCTGCTTTTGTGGTGCAATACCAAAGAAAGCTGTTTGAATGGTATTTTTCACCTTGTCTTAAATTGTCTGAATTCCTGAAATCTCTTGTCTCAGTGAGAATAAGGCATATTTCACAGACTCTATAATATAATATTTTTTGGCTAAACCCCTAAACTTCTGGGTGTTTATCCAGATTTGGACTTCTATTTGTGCATTACTCAGGGAAATCCAGGACAAAGGCATGGGTTGATATGTAGTTCTTGATCCCATATGCCATGATATCTTAATTAAACTGTACCTTTGCTTAAGCCTTCAGTATGTAGAACTAAAAACTTAGCTAAGACCTATTTATAGTGTAGCTTCACTGGTCCATGCAAGTGTTAAGTTAATCATTCTGACTGTTGCCCAGTGTATCTGCTAGGTGAAGCAAAACTCCCCTTCATCATTTGTTGAAGGAGTTTAAGAGTCTGAAATACCTCATCTCTTGCAAACAGTTTCTGCACATTGTTACCAAGGAGATTTTTGCTGTATTTTCACTGTCTCCCCCTTACCACCTCTTTTCTTTGCCTTCCATCCAAGATGTCCCTTGCTGAAGGAGAGTAGAAAGGGGGTCTTAGAGCTCTGCTGCCTTTCTCGGGGACACGTCATCCACACTGGGTACTTCTGTGTCAGCCTTTTCCTGCCCAAAGCTTCGCTTTGCCCAAGGCTTTCTGAAAGCTGTATTGATTCAGTGTTTCCACCGTGGCTTGCAGGGGCATGAAACCAGTACTTATATTAACCTGATGCGTATTAATTTTGCATCTGTAATCAGTGAAAAAAGTCTAATCTTTAGCAAAGATATGGGAGCTCTCTGGAAATCAAGATGTCACATTGTTTTGTTACATCTGGACAATCAGTTGCACAGGCACAGGACTAAGCACGTGTCAGGATACCTGCATATACAGGTGAGAAATTCCAAATCCTAGGGTCTTTAAACATTTTAGGACATACCATCCCCAAAAAAGTTACAAAAATACCTTGAAAGATTTTCTTTAACGAAGTTCTCTCTCAACATATTTTTGTATTTTTATGTAAGAAAAGTTACAGGTGCTTTTGAGAACTTGAACCATTTTGAGCAGTGGGTTTAACTTTTTTCTTTTCTAAATAGATTTTAATTACTTTACTAGTTTGATATAGAGTATTTAGTAATTTTTTCCTATGATATAGGAAGAGAGCATCTCCTTGCCTTTATGCACCTCCCAGAGAATCATAATCTGATTTGCAGTGTCATTCACATAAGGTAGCATGAATGTTCAAGGGTACTCTCAATGAATTTTAACTCCTAAAGAGAACAGTTTTAATATGAATAAGAGTACAAGGATCACATTTACATGCACATAGCAAATGAATGACAGTTCTAAAGTCCAAGTGTGTCTACACCAACAGTTCATTAGCAGCCAGAAAAAATACATACATTTCAATATTTAACCTTGAAGTCAGGTTGGTGTAAATCTCTGAAGTAATGTCATATTAAAGTGTTATCCAGAAATTCTGTTTTGTAATGAACCACAGTGAGCTGTGGTTGACAGTGAGAGACTTTGGCCCTCGTTTTCTAGCTCTGTTCTTAATTCTGCTGCTATTTATTATATAACCTTGAGAAAACTTCCATCATTCTGGGGTTCCTTGTTCATCATCCTGTGCTTAGATGCAAGGAGAAGGCTTTTTCAATCTCGAGAAAACAGTTAAAGTCCTTGAATAGAAGAAGCTATACAAATGCAAAGTGAGGATGATAAAAGAGAAAATTCCCTGACGAGAGTGTAAGAGAAGGGGCAGGTGAAGGGGCGTTCCTGCGCTCCTGCAACACACAGTTCTGTAAGTGCTTCTGTAGGAGAGGCAGCTCTCAGAAATCTGGCTAGGGTCAAAGAGATGCTCATTTTTGACTGAATTTGCTTTGCAGTCAAGGTGGTTGGGAGAGAATGAGAAATTAAAGACATGTAACAGCAGCCTTATAATAAGACACTGGAAAAACTTAAACTCCCCAATTAAAAAGCAAGAGGTAGAGGGAAGTTATGATCAGGGTTTACACATCATTAAAATGGTGGGCAAAATGAACACAGAGCTCATTGAATACTGCAGTATGAGGCCACATGATGAAAGACTGGCTTAAAACAGATACAAACAAGTATTTATTTACAGTAGTGAAATCCTGACACTAGCTGCTAGAGTTTTAGGACACAGGCAGTATCAGCAAGTTCAAAAAGGATTTACGCAAGTTCATGGATAACAGATCCAAATACGGATTTTGAAAGCAAAGGTCAGAGATGTACCCTATAAGGAAGGGAGTGGACCACAGAAAGCATCTGAGCTTGCATACTCTCCCAACACGGTATCTCCTGTTGCTGCCGTTGGAGACTAAGCACTTGGCCAAAGTAGACTGCTAATCTGACCCAGGCGAGCATTTTGTCTGCTCCTGTGCTACACAGGAAATCACACAGACAGTGCAGTAACTTTACGTGCTGATATTTTTCCTGTAAGACACCCTTTCCTTTTTAGCTCCAGACTTCCAAATATAATCAGATCAGGACTAACCACCAACCTGAACATATGCTGATACTGCCCACCCCAAAGGACATTTCAGTTTTTAAAAATTCATATTTGCAACTAGCTGCTTGTAAGATTATTTTTGTTTGCTTTCTGGTACAAGGTTTCAAAACACACCTGCTTAGTATTTGCAAACTTTTCTGCATAATCAAGGTGGCTGAACACACATCTCTATGGGCTTTCAAACAATGCTGTGATTCTCCATGTGCCTGCTGCCATCAGTCAGTAAAGGTAGCAAATGTAAAAAAAATTGCAGTAAAGTCATGAGAGATGACAATACTTTTGTGACTAAACAAGACTGCAGCTGGCCATCAGCCATCTAGATGATTTTATATGCATTCAACTTCCACAAATCAAAAAGACTTCTGGAATTAATCTGTTTCAAAGGTCTGCATAAAAGTAGAACAACCATTACAAGTGGCACTTGAAGTACCAGCACAGGTATTAAAAGAATGAATAATGGTGCTAGAAGTCTGTTTTTCTGGCAGAAGACCACTTTCACCACAGTCACAGCAGTATGGGGTGTTTTTTCTTGAGGCCAAATAGATGAATTGTGTCTTAAAGTCTGTCATCTAGAAGCTTCGGCAACAGGAGTTGACCGCACAAACTTATGTCAGTGAACCAGAGAGCAAAATATGGCCAGCTGCTTTTCAGTTTGATGCAATTCTTATGTTGCTGGCTTATGTTTTATTCTGCTTTTGCTTGGCTTCTTTCTTTTGCAAGAGCACTTTTCTGGAAGGCCCAGTTCTGTGCTTGCTGAGTCATATGTTAGGTAACCATCCATAGGGCATCCTTTTCATTTGGCAGCATTGGAAGCAGGGATAGACAGCCCTCGTAAGAGAGGTGATAACAAACAGACAGATGCTTATTCAGAAGTCTTAACAAAATTTCAACTAGAGCTATTCAAAATGTTGTGGATTTTTTTTGTTGGTTAGGGGTTTTTGTGGGCTTTATTTGTTTTAAACGGTCACCCAGACTCTCAGGAGTAGTTTCTAAAGCATAAAAAACCCGATCTAACTGTAGCCAAGCAGAGGTAAAGTTAGGGTTACATAAATAACTAATTGTGGGTGGGCATTAATTTCACACTATAGTTCATTAGCTCCTTATCAAAACCCCTGTTGGACCAGAGCTCAGAAGAGCTCTACCAGCCTGGACGTGCAGCCTTGATATCATAAGCCTCTCAGTTAAGAGGGCTACGTGTTAAATCACTAAAGCAAGGTGTGTAGCCTACTTATGCCCAAGCACAGGGTGGCTTATTTTGAGGAGCTGAGCTGTAAGAGATGTTCTTTGCCTATGTCCCTGGGTGCCATAAGGAGCACAGGTAGCCAGGAGATTCTCTGGACATCCAGTGGGTGCCTTGATGCAGTTTCTAAGTTTTATGATGCTTTATGTAGAGCAATCCCATATCTACTAATGAGAGCTGCAAACTAGGAAACAGGAGCCTGAGGGTTATCTATAATAGCCCACTCCTTGTGTGGCCTTGGCAAGTCACTTAATTGTTTGCTACCTCAACTTCTCCCAGGCCCTGATAAATATATTATGGTAAGAGCCAGCAAGCCGCAGCAGAGATTAGAGGATTCTCTCTACTGTTTGCTATAAGGCAAACAAAAAAGATGTGCAAAAATTCACTGAAGTTTGTATACTGACGAGTGCCTTGTTTGCCGTGCACCATATGGGTGCAAAGTTTTGTCTGGCATATTCCTACAAGCAGATGCCTGAAGGAGCTACTGCTCATCTGAAGTATTTACTAGAGGAACCGCCCATTTCATTTATGCCACAACCTCCTCCTCTTTCTCTTCCCTCTCTAAATATGGAAATTAAATGTAGTTATGACTCAGGGGAATGTTTGTCCTTAAAATTAAAGGGCTTTCCCTGAATGCTCTTTCTGTGAGGAGTTTTCTTTGTCGCTTTTCTTAGAAACCATTTGTATAGTTTGTGAGCTCCTATAGATTATATGTCAGCAAAAAGCCATTTAGTTGTACTAATGTTATGGGCCACTGATTTTGGAGACAGGTTTGCCAACTCATTTGACTTCAAGATCAAATGAAGGCTTAGATATCAGCCCAACTGAATGGTTTGGTTCACCTACTTTGTATCTGCAAGGAACTTTGCTTTGCAAGTGCAACACAATGCTCAGTGAGGGTTACATAAATAACTAATCTTGGGTGGGCATTACTTTCACGCTGTAGTTCATTAGCTGCTGTGTGGTAACAGCCATACGTTTGCATGTTCTTACCCCATGGAATACACAAGGTAGCCTTAATGGAAGCTGAACTTCCTCCTTTATTTGGGAAAGACTAGTGCAAAAAAAAAAAAAAGCGGAATTATGTAGTGCCCACCCAAATTTGCCAGGCCGTAATTTGTTTGGGTTCTTCATGTCTTACTATATAGTTGTCATTAAGGAATAGACAACTTACTCTGAAAGCTAGTGACTTGAATTCGAGTTTACCATCTGTCACAGATTTCTTGTACAACCTTAGGTCAGTCACTTCACCTTTACCATGATTTTTAGAATATACCTTTATTTCAACAAAGTCTAGGAGGATAAATGTTTTCAGACCTTTATGTAGTTGAATATCATTGCAGTAGGAGGCTCCATATGTGAGCATATCAGCTTGGGTTATAATTTTGTAAATATGGTTTGGAGGAAATAAAAGATATCAACATATACCATATAGAACAGAGTTTATTTAGGGTGGCTGAGGAAATTAATTTACTGGAAAAAAAATGTAGATGAGATTTGTCACTGCTATCTACATCCTTGGCCTTCAGATTAAAATATATTCAGGAAAAACTAATGTAAAAATAATTTTCTTGTTTTAAAAACAGAATCTTTCTGCATTGCTCTCTAAAGAGGTAGGCTTAGCTTTAAATGCCTCTCCCTACCTACCCTTCCTCCCCCATTCTATTTGCCATGCACACAGGGCACCTTTATTTTCACTTTAATTGTTTTTCCTCCATTTTTTTTCCAATTGTTTTGTTGACCACTTCCAGGTATCACACAAACCACCAGCAATTCAGAAGCCACAGGCTGAGAAATACCATTCTAGAGACTACTGCAATATCAGAGGAATATTTGCAGGGGAGAATATGGGAAAAGCTCCTGTTTCCTAGGGGAGACAAAGCCAACTATGAGAATATTTTTAGCTAAGGAGGTTGTTTCTTCCCCTGTACCTTGACCATCTTGTTCAAACATCTCTGGCAGTATCCTCAAAGTCAGATTTCCTGTCCATTCACCAAGCACCCCATTGGCACCCAACAGAGCGTGTTCTCAGTAATGAATCGTGAAAACCCTAGGATTGAAGGAACCTTCAACTCTGGGTGCTCCTGCCTGGGGCAACCAGAGTCTGCTACTCTGATGTCTTCACTGTGTCCTAAGAACATCCACCAGTGCTCCTGCATTTCATACCACTTCACTGTTGAGGCATTCTCTCCCCTCCCTGCTCCAAAACTTGCTAGGCACACAAGCCCACACATGGCTAGGACAGTCTGGTCTGAAGTACCTTTTATGCAGCCCATGTAAAGAACAATCTAGTGAAACACTAAAAGCAGGAGCAAAAAAAAAAATACTAGGGCTTACACTGCTAGGAAATTTGCATAGTTCAGAGGATAGGACTTTGGTGCTTTCCAAGACAACTGTTTCTAGAAGATTAAGTGCTGTCACTGGGGCCCTGGATAAATAATTCTCACATAGTATTTCTGTAGCCTCAGCTGGTATGGCATATTTGTATTCCAGATTTAAGCATGTTTGTGTTAAAGAGCAGATCGGCATCTGAATCCTTGTGCAAACAGTCTGGATACTCTACAGCCTGCTATAGTACGAATTTCTGTCATTGGTAAACCAGTAATTTGCACTGGGGTTTAGGAGGACAAAGTGCCCATAATGACCATAAAGCCAGTTGATACTGCCCTGGAGAAAAGGGTTGACCCATTTGGTATCCACCACAGGACCCTTCTGAAAAGCGCAAAGCATGTTAGCTTCTGATAGAAGAACATTCTGCTCTTCATGTGGCAAGGGGCAAGCTCACACACTTGCTTTAAAAAGACTGGAGGTTAGAAAATGTTTCATAATGGTATGTAGGAGACTCAGCAAGTTGGTTTAAAGAAAATGTTTTTCCTCCTAGTCCATTTTAAACTCCTTATATTTTTCCCATTGGCACTGAAGCACTCCTCTGAAATAGCTCTCCTCTGTAGAGGCTTCTGTCACGGGGAATGATGTGGTTGAGAGAAGATCTTCATGCAATATCCCAGTGGTACCCATTAGCCCTTAGATATATACCTGATGCCCTTTTCCTATGGCAACAAAGCAGGCTGATACATTTAGCTTGCCTGTGAGCATCAGGGTGCACTGAGAATTAAGAATGCGTCCTTTCCAAGAACCAAGGTTATAAACAGAAAACTAGTCAGAAGTCACTACAGCGCAAGGAGTTAGGCAAAAAGCATCCCTACCTTTACTGTAGATGTGAAGATTTGCTAGTAACAAATACTATATATGCAGTCTGCTCCACATAGTTATTTAGTCAAGACAGCTTAAGCCAGATGACATAAATCTTCTGTGCAAAGGACCTTCCCTGAGTATTACTGCCTGCACATAGAGTGGCTTTGCAGCTATAGTTATGTCAGGGTAGATGTGCAGAGTTGTTCTCCTAATGGACAAAAATGAGCAAGCACAACCTTAGAAGTACATTAAACCTAATTCATCTTCAGCACATTACAGTGACAGCCAGCTCCAAGATGAGCATGTCCTGCAAAGAACCGTACTGGCATTACCAGAAGACAAGGATATTACTCTGGATTAAGAGGGGACAGTGTTAACTTGGAGCATATGAACTATTCTAGAATACTTCTTTGTGCAACTGTTGTGATCTTAAACCAAGTCTTTTATGATTCAGTTGAATTCTTTTCCAGGTATTTGCCCTTGCTCAAAAAGCTCAAGCTGTGTATCTTCCATTTCCCACATCAGGAATCCAAAAATATAACAGAATTACAATATTGCCTGTGTGGTATCGAATGACTTGTCTACATGTGCAACTGTCAAAGTGAAGTTTTGCATCTTGGTTTGTAAGCCCCCATGATCATGTTCTCTGTGTGGAGGGGCTTCGATGTCTTACGCAATTTTTCTTACAAGTTATGCATCAAAATTTGCAGAGGTGGTTCAAGATAATGAGACAAAATTTTCTTTAGCTAGTGCTCAGGCATTACACTTCATTGTCACTTCGGATAATGACACCAAGACTGTCAAGATCAGCACTGAAATGCTTAGAGATTGAACTCAAAGCGGCAAGTCCCTTAGCCGAACCTGGTGAGAGAAGGTACTGTATCAGAAGCAAGGCAAAGTGACATTAACCTTGCAGAACTTCTGATACCAACCTGCATCTTGTACTATTCTTCGTATCTTCCCTTCTCTAGCATAGGTATCGAGACAGGCTTTGTGTCTTCAGGGAATTCATGCGCTGCTAAACACAAAAGGTCGTCCATATTTTCTAGACAACACACGGTCTGTGCATGTCATGGGTTTTTAATAGCTACTGGATCAAAATATAGTACCTGCAGCTAACAGCTAGTTACTAGATCGCATAGTAGGATACACTGGCATGCAAGGGAAGTAGGATTATCAGATCCTGAAAAAAGAATCTTTCTGATTTGTTGTGTATCCCATAGAAACAGCATAACATTTTTCTTGGAGAAGGGCCATTCATAATAAGTCAAGCCAAAGTCTAGAAAAACAACAGAAACCCCCACTAACTAGTTCAGGCCCAAATACTAGACTTTCAAAGTGAGTTGATCAGGGAAGGTCCTGGCTGCTGGCCACAGTACATGGTGCCCCAGGGCGCTCATACGTCTGAGCTTGTACGTTCTTCCATAACCAAACAAGAGGCATCTGCTGAATCTATAATTTTTGGCCTGAATGTAGATATGGTTTGTATGTAGGGGAGTAGTCCATGTATAGTCCTATTGTAAAAATTACTGTTTCTTCATAAAAGAAGAAAACATAAAAGAGCAGATTTTCATTTACTTGAGTTGAAATGAATTCTTTTGCTTCGGTTAGACTAACTCCAAAAGAAGAAACACTTCTAGCCCAGGAGTTGATCATAAGTATCTAAATTAACAAAGAGCACTTTATTGTCTAAAAGTGTTTTATGTTCAGACATATTTTTTTTTCAAGGACAAGCAAGTCTTTTAGCATTTATTGCTATTTTAAAAACCAAAACACTCAACCCCTGCAACATCACCCACTTCAGCTCCACACCAAAAAACTCCATGTCTCCAAGAAATCACAATCATTGTACTAATAAAAGGAGAACCACAGTAGCTAAAGCACCTGAACTTGCTTAGTCATGTTGTTGAGAAGAGACTACTAATTAAAAGCAAAATTTACTATATGATACTTTTATATCTTACCACATCAGAAGGGTAGATGCATACATAGCTGTTCACAGAAATGGGCTTGAAGCCTCACCAGCCAGAGTTTTATTTATTAAAGTCACACTCCTACAATATAAGGTGGGGGATGCAAGTAATCCAGTATTAGTATTTGAAAGGGATAGGAGTGAATGAAAGCTTTAGACTGCGTTTTCCATACATAAAGTATCTTATCCCAAAGCTTGTATACCACAGCTTTATAAAAAGTATTAGCGAGAAACAACAATTCCAGTCCCAGGCTTAGAAACCATGATCCAAAGTCTTCTTTTAAACCCATCAATACTGGCAGTACATTGGTTCCTCAAGTGGTGGACAACCAGCCCTGCCCATTCCCATTTCAAGCTCCTGCACCCAGGAAATAACTCCCCAGCAGAAACCAACAGCAGCAGGTATTGGAGCTCCACAAAAGAACTAGTATTTTCAGCACACCCTCTTTCTAACTCCACCCAATTACATAAGTAGACCATAAAGGGATTTTCTTATTTAAATAAGTCATGGTTCATTTTTTCCTTTGTTTAGAATCTTATGCAAGATGAAATGTTAAAACTGACAAGCTTGAAGTGAAATATCAGAACATTCCTTGACCTTGTCATCACCCTTTGCTTTTTTACTTTTGTGTGCAATGAAAATATTTTTTTTAAAAATCAGCATATTCCCATGAAACTTGTTGATTTCCATAAATTGGCATTTTCCAGCAGAGAAAAACAAAACAAAAAAAACCTGGAAATTTTTCAAGTAGCTCTCTACACAAGAAATGCAAAGCAGAAAAATTGCCCTGGCCAGTCCAGTTTACAATCCCCAAAGGCTTCTCCTATGCTTCTTTAACTCTGGGCAGAAGATAAGAACCTTCCCTCAATCCCCTCCTGCAGGATTATGTAATGAAAAATACTCCACATTGCTTCTTTGGTTGCTTCACACCATATATCTGCATTACATTAATAGAACTGATGTAAATGAGGGGAAGACATGAAAATGCTTATCACATACCCTGGCAAGAAATCATTATTTGGTTCAGAAGAGACACTGCAAAATGATTTTTGTTGCTACAGCAAGAGTCACCGTACATAGCAAGATTATATCTTTTTTATACATGCACACAGATAAATATATATATATATATATATATCTCATACTAACACATTTAAAAAGGAGATAACAAATAAATTGTGTGGTTACAACAAGCACAGTATTTCAGAGTACGATAGATGAATGTCCAGACAGCAAGGAGTGTGAGTTCTCACAAAACACTGTTGTATTTACTAGCCACATCATTCTAGTATAAAATCTCAGACTTGGATTTGGCATTTTTCATATATACTGCACCCTCAGACAGTTACCAATTTCTGTGCAGGGCTCTTACCTTTGTAGCATGACTCCTTCCCAGCTTTCTGACCCTACATCTCCATGGTGGTAGATGTGATGTACATCCATTTGCAGCCAAAGCAGAAGTCCATCCTTTTAGAGGTGAATCAGGCCTTAACAGACCTCCGTAGTCCTTACCCTGCCTTGGGCAGATAGGTACTTCCATTTCAGGACCACAACCAGACACATAATTTTTTATCTTTGCAAACCAAAAGTTTTGTCTATTGTTAAGGAAGCAAGGTCACAGCAGGATTTATTTAGCTCTCCCAGGAGATCTTAGCAAAGTCAAAGTGCCAGCTGAGAGCCACAACTCCTGGGCAACCTTGTAGAACACAAAGTTCTTTCATTGTGCTTCTTCTTTCATCTTCAGACACTGAATTACTTTAAGTTTTTTCTTAAGATTTGCAGCACACAAATTTTTGAGCAGTTTTTCCACTTGCCAAAAGATGTGCTCTCTAAACTTAGACTAACATAAGCAGCCCAGGGCTAGCAATTTGAAGGGAGTGCTCCAATCAACTGATCTCCATCAGCTGATCCCCTTTCCCCTCATTCACAGACTGCATTTCACATCAAGGCTTTGTCATGGGTGGCTCCCAGCTATCCCTTGTGCAGAGGGTGATGGAGAAACAGCTGCCCTAGGGCCTGCTAGTACAAGTGACAGGGCAAATACAGTGGCAGAGCTTTTATCACAGGCTCTAGAAGCTCCTTGGTGACTGTCTTTACTTGGCAGGTTACTCTGGAGTGAAGCTGATGGAAATAGAATACACTATGCTATAAGCATGCATCACACTTTGCGATCCAAGCCCATTGAAACAGACAGGAAGCAAACACTAGCATATCTGAGCCTGAAACAATTTAGGAGAGACTTAGCTGTACAGATTGTTTTGACATATGCAACACTGGACTGTCTGGTCCTAGCTACTGAAATGGAGAACTAAATACCTGAGTGGTCAGACAGAGCCTGGAGTACATTCTTACATCCTCTGAAAAACAGCACGCCAAGTAGTTACTCTGGTGCTGAAATACAGTCTTAAAGGTGGGATTTTATTTCTCACACTTGATTAGGAAAATTATTTATCTAAACTTATATTTTCAAAATTAAAAGTCACAATCTATGAGTACTAGCTGAATTGTGATGATTTATGGCTACATTTGATACTGTCCTTGCTAATGTCATGATGTTTTTGTCTGTGTAATCTATGAGTTCTCCAGCAAAAACCACAATCTTTCAGCTGCTAATAGCTGAAGGAGAGTTTATCAGGGAAAGTTTATCAAATGGTGCCCTTCAGCAGAGTAAAGAGAAATCCTTTCTGCTTGTGCAGAAACTCCATGCAAGTTATCTCAGGATGTGGGCACTATCAGCCAATCATGCAGTATTTCCAATGGGCTGGAAATTTGAGAAGTAGGTTATATATTGAAAACTTGCCAGTATTCTGCTTCAGTTTTTCATAGATCTTCATAGTTTCATCTGTCCTATTTTTCATTTTTCCAGATAGACTGGCTTGCAGCATACAGGTTAAGTCCTACTGCAGCACATATGAAAACATGCTTAAGAGAGTCTATGCAGAGGTCATATACCATGTAGGCCATGGGGTTAAAAAAATAAAAAGAGACAGAAAAGAAAGAGAAAGAAAAAGATAAAAAGAGAGAAATAATACTTAAATTGGTGGAACATTTCCAAGATGGAGATGAAGTAGTCTTCTCGTCACTACTTTGCCTTTGTTTTATTAGATTTTATATTTGGGTATATAGCCTTGTACAAAGGGTCACTAAATGGCCTCTGCAATGTCTGTATCTTATATCATTACACCAGAAATTGTGGTGAACTAAGGCCTTGAAATGCTCCACTGCATATGAGCAAGTTTCACTTTCTAAAACGCTGAGGAAGATGGCTTATAAACATCAGAGACTCTTTCTTTGAAACTAAAGAAATAAAATGGAAATATTTTGTAACTAATCTTATTATGAAACTGTTCTCTTGTGTAGGAGATATGTTGTTAAAAAAAAATCTTAAACTGTTTTGCATAACTTGGTCAGAAAGGAACACAAAAAAATCAATTGTATTTATCAAAAGTTTCAGAACATCCTAAAATAGTTTGGAAGTCTTGCAAGAATACATTTTCTAATTAGATTTATGAGACTCTCTTCTGCTTAAACTGACACATAAAAGGAAAAAAAAAAAGCACAGAAGAGTTTAAGGAGGGTATACTGAGCCTGAAATAGGCTTGGCTTGAGATGGGAATTTAGTTTCATTTCATTTGCATCATTATGTTCATTTACAAATTTACACATTTTATGAACAATGTTTTTTTCTGCTATATCTCCATTGCTGAGTATACCAGTAAGGTGTATCATGGGTACATTTCTCTGTGTATTTTGTTACTGCATTTTATTGGAGGGTATTTTGTAAACTTTAGCACATTTGACATGATTCCTTAATTACTGAAGAAGAAATGTTTAGCAAAGCAGATGGTGTGGTCAGGTGTATAATCCTTTAAGAATAAAACACAGTGTACCACAATACATTTCCTGCTACCAGTATTCAGAGGTGAGCTAGGAACCTAGCTTAACCTAGAAAGTTGTCACCTTGAGCTACTCAGAATAATGTAGAAAGAGACTTTTTTACATAAATGTCATATCTTAGTACAAAGAGGTCATTGCTTCTCCATTATCCATTGACTATCTGTTTAAACCAACAGTGATATCCTGTAAAGGTTGTTTCAGCAGGGCTGGAGACTGGAACCACCAAGCTAGCTTGTAAGTGTAAATCTGATTTTAAACTCTGTAAACATCAAAGCAAAATATATTGTGTTTGAGAAGAGTTCAAATCTCTCTTGCTAATTGTCATCTAAGTAAATAATGACTGACACTGGTATAGCAGCTTTGATTCACAGAAATCACTGAACATAAAAACCCCATTCCAGAAGTTCACACCTGTAGCTGAGTAAAAACAAATCCAGCTGAAGCTGCAGGAAGAATAGAAAATAACACCAACTAAATTTGCTAAGAACAACATGGCTAACAACTATTTCCTCCTGAAAAACAAGTAATATGTGATCTTGTTAAAAGATCAATCAAGAACTCATCATTTTCTAGCTTTAAAAAAAGTGGGTTTCAAACAGCTGATGAGTTTGGCTTAGAAAATGTGTGCTGAAGAGATGAGAGTATTCTGGATGTTAAAAATTCTAATTTTAATGAAGGGATGAAACCTCAGTTACATGTTCAAATTCCTTTACTAGCAGCAGGAGACTGTGTTGAATGATATTTGGAAGTAACTAGCAAGTCCCAGAGAATCTGTGTGTGGAGTAGTCTTTCGCAAAAATCATATTCCTGTGGGAACAAAGATATAGTAAAACTTACTAGCCAACTTACTGCATTTTGCAAGTAGGAAGGGACCATAGAAATGCATAATTTCAGATCATGACTGGAATTCCACAGGTTGTTGAATGAATCTTTCCTAAGCAGGGATGCATTAATACTAGAGATGGTGCTACATGACTGAACTTGGGTTGCTTAGAGTGGTAACTTGTGGATTTATGTGGAAATTTGAATTGCTGTTGCGCAAAAAAAGTGGAAGAAGATGGTACACAATTAAAAAATAGTAGAACATATCTAATAGAATCATAGTGTAGAAGATTATTTTTGGATGTGTCAGGGCATTGCAGTATAATGATTATTATTGAGACAGTATCTTAAATATGCTTAGTTTTTACTCTTCTAATCTCAAATTACATTACTGTAGTCCATTATTTTATACACTGTAATTCTGTCTCTAAGAATCTGGGAGGTGACTTTAATTGCATAAGAAACACAAGTCTAATTGCTATGGGAAAAACAGTAAGGGTAGGTACTTCTGGAAAAGTGTAAACTATCAGAAGAAAAGATGTGGAATGAGAAAATATCATGTGAATCCAAATGCCCCATTTTACTGTTGTCTTTGTGATCCTGGTTTCCTAAGGTAACCGCATTTTTTTTCTGTTATGCTGTCCTTCTCTTGTCATCTGTCTCTAATTATTTTCTGACCAAACTCCAAACAAATTTGACAAATAGATGGTTACCTGAAGCATATTATGTTCCAATAAGACATGTAAAGCCCCAGTTGAAGAAATGGTTACATTGTAAACTCACCTCTTTAGACATCTGAGCCTACTCTAGGGAGCCACATCTGAAAAAGACAACCTGGAGTCCATTAGTATCCCTCCTCCCAGATTTAGACCTTTCCATAGCTGTAGCAGTTTGGTTCTCAGCACACCAGACCAGATTGTGTCAGATGCTATGCAAACACAGACCAAGAAAAGCACAGGAACAAAGCTGATCATGAGAGGACTCAGAGTAGAAGAATGCCTAGAAAATTGTTCCAGAGTAAAATACATACATCTAGACATACAAATATGCAAAACAAAGCACTGGCCTGGAAAAAGATAGCTCTGACAGCATCCTGGACTGGACACCCATGAGCCTTTTGTATTTGGGTCCCATGACATTCATTGTGTCCCTGTGTGGTTAGTCTTCTCTTAACCTGAGTTATCTTGTTCCTTCCTCCACACAGCTCAGTCTGTTGCCTGTAGGAGAAATACCACATTGAACATCTTAACCCACAGCCTCACGGACCAGTTCTGGCCCATCCCTGTCAGATCTCCCACAGTTTTGGCATACTCCTTCCTAGCACTCCAACCTGGCTCTGCACTCACTCTCCATTTTCATTTGGAGTTCATGCTGATCGCGTACACTCTAGGGTTTTGATGTTGTGTTACTGTAGATTCGCGTGGTGTAGCTATTCTTCTGGCTTTACACAACATAGCTGCAGATAGACAGGCAGAGGGTTCATTATTGCCTACCATACCACCAAAAAGATCAAAACCAGCCAGTTTCTCCTCAACCATCATGCCCTTCAGTGGGCATTAAAGACCACATAAAAGAGAACTAGAAAGCTATAAATAGGAAGGCAGAAGGAAATACCTGTAAGTAAGAATGTTCCTGAGCTAAACAAATTTATCATCCACAAGAATTAGTGGGCAAGAGAGGCTTTCTCATATTGATTCATTTTGGTAATACTTGAAGTGATGAAGAACTGCATTTAGAGTCCTGCCATAAAGGAGGAATCCAAGTGCAGTTCTTTGTCACTTCCTATATTCCCAAAATGAAACAAAGCAAGAATTAGAAGGCTTCATTTGAAATGCTTTTCAAGTGCTGAATGGAGCTGCAGCTCAAAAACAGAATTCATGCGTCAAAGCAGATGCCTCTGTTCCAGATGATTGTAGTTAATTATTCATAGTCCACAAACTGCAATGAAAACAGACATGGAGATTCAAAAGTCATTTTATGCTTGTAAGTTAAATTCACCAGCACTGAGTAAGCAGGTACAGCCACACTAATTTGAGAGAAAGAATTTCTGCCAGGCCACCAGCAAAATTAGATCGTTGTTCAGTATGCAGGTGGCAGGAGATTTTGGAAGAAGTGGATGTGGTTGATTTACTTTTCATAGCAGTTCTAATGTATTGTGCACCTATGTGCCATGTGTTTACTACAACTTTTACTTTACTACAGCTTTTCTTCTGTCTCAAAGTGAATGCTTCCAGACCATCGTAACAGATGATGCACAGGCAGCGTGTTTCTCTGATTTCTAAAACGCTATAAATGGTAACAGTCTAGGATGCTGAAGTTCTCTGTACCCTGCAAGATGAATGCCATTGCACAATACCAAGCTCCTGAGAAAACACTATAGTCTTTTCTGCAGGATAAATGAAAATATTAGTCTCTAAATCCCAGTGGGGCACAGCTGGTGCACAACAGGGATGTGGAGCCCTGCTCTCAGTGTGGTTCTGCATTTGCTCCTAGCGTCAGTGCTGCTCACATCCCCAAGTGCCAACCGACCAGGCTGAAACTAGTTTTTGTGGCTCACACTAGCCAGACTAGCTACTGTTTTTTAACATGCCCCCTCCATTAAAGATGTTGAAGCTAGAGGGAGAGGGACAGGAGGTTGTTAGTCGCTGTGAGAACAGTTAGGGACATTTGTATTTTGCCAGGAAATGTCCCTTTTGGCATATTTGCCACTCAGAGCAAGTACTTTCACTTACTCCTGAAATGCAGCCTTCATAGGGGAAAAGTGTGGATTCTGTTTCATAGCACAAAATATCATTACACGACTTTTCTGGACAGGAAATGCAGGGTTCCTATAGCCACCCCAGCTTCCAGAGTGGAGGCTGGTAGAACGGAGGTGCCTGAGTCTTGCCAGAAACAACATGGCTCCTTTCTCCTGTGAGGGTGGCCATCTGTCCTGCTCTCTCCACACTGCCTTGGAGCCACACTGTGATCTTTGGCGACCTCCCGCTTTCAGGCTTCTCATTTGCAAAATGGGGGCTTGTAATGTTTCCTCCACCTCCAAGGCCTGTTACAAAGCTCTAAGATGGAAGACGCTAGAGAGGTCTAAAAATATCATGGCTGTTAAAACTTGGAGGGTATTTGGATCAGAAAAGCCAGTCAGAAGTGTCTGGGATATATCCAAGATTTAATAAGGCGCATTCATTTCCAGTTAGACTTTGTCCTCTGGGTGGCAATGAGTCAACGAGAAGAAACCTTCTATTTCACATCTGCTCTAGAAAGACACTTTGTAATACAAGTAAGTGTTAGATAATACTCCAAATAGGACTCCTTTGTATTTTGGTGCCTCTGGCAATGGTGTTAAGTGCTTAAATATCACAGTTCTGCACTGAAAGGTGATTCTTCTTAATAGAGAATTTAGATGGTTCAAAATTTGGTATTATTCTGACAGAGACATATTTTAAAATTCTCTATAAAAAGAAAAAGCCATGGGACTAGGACTCTGGAACAGACATCTTGGCTCTCTTCCCCAAAGCAGTGCAATGCCAAGAGCCCTAAGAAACTCAGCCTTTGTGCTGACTGATCCCAAAGCTTCCTGGGTTGTGAAGGAAAACTGTCAAAAGCAAACCATCTCTTCAGAATGTTTCAATTTTGACAAATAAGCAAATGCTAGTGGAAAAAATAGAAAAAAAAACCACAACCCAAACCTGCTGGAATTTTTCTTAGCAGTGCTAGTAAACATTAAAGTGCAATGGCTCCAGCTAAGCAAACAGGAAAGCATACCCAACTGTCTAACTGTGCAATATGGCAGTGGCAAAATAAAGACTAGATTAAAGGTATGTTGGACCACAGCAACCAAGAGAGTTCTGAATCTCTAAATAACATCATGTAGCAAAACACAGAAAGATGGTGCCTCTTTGCGTGGTTAACCCTATTTTGCCATGCAGCTAATCAAGGCTAATTTTGTAATGAAGCTGTCTAGAAGAGCATACAGGAACCTGCTCTTGGCCAAAATAAATAAATAATGACTTCAGGAAAAATACACATCTGTTCCCTCTATTTGATTGGCAAAAACATCACTGGTATTCCAGTGCCTCCCTAATTTGCAAAATTAGCCCTTAGGATAATTACAGCTGTCGTCTTTGTAAAGGGCTTTGAGTTTTGCGCAGGTACTGCTCTATACATAAAGTACAGAATAGTATTATTTCAGCACGGTTGCTGGGATACCATTATATTGCGCATTATGGGAGTACTCATGTTAGTGATATTGCTAGGAGGGGGTGTGAGAAAACCAGAAATATCTTCCCCACCCACCCTTCTTATTCAGTGCGATGGTAATTATTGTTCCTGCTTTCTAAACTTTGTAAACATCCCAGCTGGCTGTGAAGAGGGCAGCTTACCTGCAGTAGCTGCACACCCCCCCCTCCCTGTAGGACTGTGAACATCAGCTGCAGCCCCTCAGCTGCTTGGGAGCCCATCAGTACAGCTCCTCACACACTTGGTATTTAGCATGTCCCAAGTCACTTGCTGAATTAGGCCCCGTTAAAGAAGTTAAGCAATGATTTACCTCTCTCTGTGGCTAAAACACCCGTGTGTGGCATCCCATCCCATTCCCAGGGCATTTTGCAAACAAATCACCATCTAGGTCCACAGTGATTAAAAGCGTTGTTTGCTCTAGCTGCCTAATCTATATTTCTCCACTTTCCATTTTGTTCTTTGCTTTGGGATTTATGTTTGAAGAGCTATGACTCACTCTACTCGGGCTCCTGCTGCTTGAAATTAAAACAAGAAAGTTCCTCCCTTTACCCCCCCACCTCCGTTTTCTCATATGTTGCTTTCTGAAGCCACACAACACCTTATAAATGTTTCACCAGAAGGGAGCTGCCAGAGTATTCCCATCTGTCACATTAGCACAGCCAGATTGGAAGTATTTCTAAAAATGTAAGATATCGTATGGAGGGAGGGAATGAATAAGGAACTGCATACATGACCAGGAAAAGCAAGTTAATGGGAGATTGTGAAGTGTTGCCACGTTGGGTTTGAGAATCTAGACCCACCTTGAAACGTCCTCCTTTATACACGACAAGCAACCACCACTCTTGGCACTCTCAACCAACACCACTTGGGACAACTGTGAGTTAGACCCTTGCCCTGGTCCTTACAAATTGAGCCATCTTTACTAAAAGCAAAAAATATGGTACAATCACCAGAACTTAAATAGAAATGCCTGAAAATGATCTCTGCCTATGTATCTCTTATCTATGCCTGA
Source organism: Mesitornis unicolor (assembly GCF_000695765.1). NCBI lineage: Eukaryota > Metazoa > Chordata > Aves > Mesitornithiformes > Mesitornithidae > Mesitornis > Mesitornis unicolor. Next base: position 15,150 of record NW_010168183.1, on the reverse strand, counting down.
AGAGGGGAATTCAATTATTAGATATCAGAACAGTATTTTTTGTCTCCTATGTCTCTATGTATTCATAACAGTTAAACAATTGTAGTCTTTCATTTGAGACTAACTCCTGCCCCACTAAAATAACTGAGTTTTGCTATTGCTCTGGGCATGGTTATGGTGGGATTTCAGCATTAGGCATGGCTACTTCATGTGAAACAGTTCAGAGCTCACCAAGTGAGCACTGAATGTGATTGCTCAGGAAAAAGAAGCGAAACAGCCAGCTGGGATGTTTGTCTGCTAAGAGTAATTAACCTTGCCTGTTGGCAAGGCTGGGTGTTTTGGGCCCTGTACTGCTACACAAAATAGACCTAAAGACGGGTTCTTAGCCCTGAGTCCTGGTGGCACCAAAGAGCTCAGGGCTACCTCCACTTGAAGCAGATTTGTCTTAGGGGCAGCCAGTTAGTGTGGTCCAAAACAAAGCCAGGGCAACATAATGAGTGAACAGTGAGAATGACCTAGAGCTATTGCCTAATCTTGCTCTCTGCCCTGATGTCATTCAGCATTATATACTGGTGCTGTATAGACTTACCAGTTCACTCAGTCCTGTGGGCCTGTGGCAGCTGGCATGCACCTTACCGGCTCCCAGTTGTAGCGTGTGAATCTACATCACAGTGCATGATACTTAAGCTGTAAGCCAGAGTCAGTAAAAAGTTGTAATTAGTGCAGAAAAACCACTTTTTTTTTTCCCCTAGGATCGCTTTGATTCTGAAATACAAGCACAGACACTCAGTACGTCTTTGTTTTTCTCAGCTCCTCTGAGTAGGAGGAGGGCAGAAAAAGCATTATGTTGCAGCTTTCCAGGAACTTGCTTAATTCTGTCTCATTCCCTACGTCATGTACAGCAGTTCTGTCATCACACAGGCTGCTGATTTTCAGCTTGCGTTTTAGCCAGTGCCCACCTCACACACTGGTGACACACGGTTCTTACTGGAGCTGAACACATATGCTATTATGAGCCAACCATACTGCAGGCCAATTTGCAAGAACATATGTGGACAGAAATGGATGGTTTGAAAGCCTGAATCCTGATCTTGTTTCCACCTGTTTTGCCAACGCTCTGTTGCACTGGGGTCTCACTCTATCTGTCAGTTTGTCTTCTGCAAAGTAGTGATAACCTTATAATAGCAATCCAGATTTTCAAAAGAGCTCAACCTCCCACTCTGACAGCCAGACTTCACAAGGAAATCATCTCCCCATTTAGGCACAAGATGTAATGTTCCTATGTAGAAAAGAGGTTTAGCACACTGGATCCTCAGCTTTTTACACAATCTGGGCAACAGGCTCTGCTGTGAGGGTTGTTGGGAGCTCTGGAAAACCGGCTCCTTATTTAAGAACTTAAATGAGAACCCAGCTTTTCTGGAAATCTGGCTCCAGTTCAGGTGTCGAGCACTCAAAAAGTTGAGTCTGAGCTCTCTGGAAAATCTGGCCTCTAACAAAGGAGTGCTGTGAGGATAAATTAATTAGTGTGAGATCCTGGGGTAATAGTGATGACAGTACTAGTAAACTTTGTAAAGAAGTGAGGAATAGCTTCATGTGTTGAAATTTCATGGAAAATACCTAGTAGACAAGAAATTATGACCTACTGTGGGTCTTCCACAACACAGTAGAAGGAGAAGCACAGTAGGTTCTCCCATAGCTGAATTCTGCCACTGGTAGAATGGGTACTGTTGCCAGAGACAGATGTGATACTATTGGCACACAACTTTAGAAGTTTTAAAATATTAAAGCATAGGCTTTTAATGGAGGGGAAACACACATAGTAAATCTTTAATACTGACTTCTTAAGCAAGAAGCATGAAGAGTGTTTGAAAGATGTTTCGTTGCTAGTAGTTTCACCAGAATATTTGTTGTCAGGAGGACTTAGAGTTTCCAGATGACACTAATATCTCCACAGGAAAAGAGAAGCAGCAGCAATGTCTTTGAAACTGCAGAGAGACCAGTTTTGCAAAAGAATTATGCAGATATGATAATCATGTGTATTTCTTTTTAATGGTTACTCTATATAAAAGAAAGAGATGCATCTAGGAGATGCCTGTTGCTCATTCTCCATATTCACTGATGTAAGGCCTGCTTAGTGATAAGTGCCTGTTACTGTCAAGGGTCTTCATTCATCCTCAGCATATAATCTTGTTTTCTGGGGAGGTCTTTCTGATGAGAAATAGGAAGGATCTTATTTCTAATGTAGTCCTTTCGTTTCCTGATAGTTTCACAGCTGAAGAATAAGGCTAGACCTGACACATCCTCACTGTATGGTGTAGTCAC
>NW_010168183.1:12059-12818 GCF_000695765.1 Mesitornis unicolor | reverse complement strand
AGCATGCTATAGCTGAGGGCTTGCAATATTTATCTCATAGCTTCATGTTCCAAGGACCATCTGTCTCTTTGTTTTTAAGTGATCTAAGCAGCCATGATCTAACAAATACATAATTCTAATGAGTTCAGCAAAGCTACTCTATTTCATATCAGCAAATACATTGGTGAAGTAAATAACCTCTTTGCAGTTACACAAGTTATTTATACACACATATATACACGGACAGCATAGCACTCCAAGGGCAGTAGAAACCAGCAGGTTTGGCATTTTTGCCTTTTTTTAGGTATCTTGCCTCTTTTCTCAACATTTCTTTTATATGCCAAAGCTTTCTCTTTCGTCCCTGTGATACTTAAATCTCACACCCGCTTCTGCTGATCTAAAAAAAAGAAAAGGAGAAAAAAAGAAGTAGTTGGAAAATGAAATTATTTCTGGAATGTGTCAGCAACAAGTAGAATCTCTTGGGATTGCCTTTGACATACAGGAACAATAAGTTTGAGAGAGGAAATTGGTTTCCCCACGGCTGATGGTTTTCCTGGATTGGCTTACCCCACTCCCACAGTGTTGAAGCTATTGAATGCTCAATTAGTATTCCCCAAAGTGTCAAAATGAATTGAACCAACTCCAGAAATTCTTCACTGCAGTTCATGTATCATTTCTCAGGCTTTGAGAGAAGGACCTGCTGTTTCACTGTGTGCGACAAACAAATTCTCCCCTTCTCAACCCTATGCCACTTTGCTTTTTTTACTTGGTTCAAGGGCA
>NW_010168183.1:0-12028 GCF_000695765.1 Mesitornis unicolor | reverse complement strand
ACCAGGAATGGCAAGTTATTCCCTCCAGAATGTGTAGAGTACCTCAGCTAACTAGTTTATAAATAGCTAGACAGATGGATATAATGACTATAGTATCTTGAAGTATTTTGGGTTGGTTTTGTTTTGCTTTGGGCAGTTGCTATATTACACTGTGTGATTCTGACAACAGTAATGGATTCTCAAAGTGCAGATGGCAGGCTATATTTTGAGATACAGGCCAAAAATGCTGCCAAGCCCAAGGACTTGAAAACCATGACCTAGATTTCACCCAGAACAATGGGATTTCCTCACAAGCTGGTGGAACTGGGTTTGTAAATTAAAAAAACAAAAGGTTACTTGTATTTCATATTTATGTCTTTTAGTCTTTGTAAAGTTTTTCGCTAAATTTTTATCTCATTTTTATAACCAAGAGTCATACATTTTTTGCTTAGTAATAAAAATTGAGACCATAGTGTGACTCCAAGAGCCAAATCTCCAGAAAAATGCTGATTTTCACTAGAAATTACAAAATGGCACTCTGGTTCAACCCAGTGCAAATTCCAAGGAAGTTGTATCTCAGCTTGAATCACTAAGGTACTCAAGTGTAATAGTCTCTCCAAGTCTTATTTGCATTAATTTCATTAAATTTGCTTACTATAATCATTCTTGACCCAGTTTTTGCTATTGTTGATAACTTCATTGGTGTTGGCCAGGCTTATGTTTGTGGTCAGAAGCAGCAGACAGAAATAAAAATAAGGTATAGCTAAGCTAGGTGCTGGACAAGACTGAGTGTGTCACTCACCAAGGTACTCAGAAGAATGAAAAGGCAGAAGTTATTTGAACTTTAAACCTGAAATCACAGTTGGATTTTAATCTGAAGCAGCAATTAAATTTTTAACAGCTTGCTATTATATTCTGAAACAAATGAGCAAACAAATGTACTCTGAAACAAATGAAATGTACTGAAACAAATGTACTTTTGTGTTTTGCAGTGAATTCAAGGACTGATTTTCAATGATGAAGACACTTAGCCTTGACTAAGTTCATAAAAAGTAGCTCTTCCCAGTTTAGTCAGAAAGTAGTTATAAGAAAACTGCATGCACAGAGAAGTCTCAAAGAGGATCTTCCAGGAAAATGATTCAGGGGAAGAGCTGAACAGAGAAGAGAGGCAGTGGCTGAGAGACAATGGGTCAATTTGCAGTTCCTTCATAAGAGAAGAATATGAAATGTAAACTTGGATGTATCAAGAATTCATAGAAGTGGAAGTTGTGATAATTTGCAGTTACATTTCTTGATCTTTGTCTAGTAATTCATTTGGACAAATGTGATACAGGAGATGCAGATATCCTTTGTTAGCTCCTGACTTTTGACTGGCACACTGCAGTTTGTTAATTAACAATTTTGATCATGGGATGGAGAATATACTTATGATACTAAGCTGTGATGGACAAGAAGTGTGTCAGAGAACAGAATAAGAATTCAAAATGATCCTGGTGAGTTGGAAAAGTGGTGTAAGATGACCATTATTTTAAGAAAAAGACCATTTCTATTTAGAAAAAGGTTGTGGTACAACACAGAGAAGTGGAAAGTGTGGCACAGAGGTAGAAGAAATTAATGACACAAACACAGCTTGGGAGATGTCTGGCTGGGTATCACTTTATCCAGCAAGGATTTGAGGGTTATAATGAATCAGAATCTATAACCATGAGTCAGTCAGCCTGAGGCAAATAGGTAAAATATTATACCGGTATCTTTTAACCAAAGTATCATCTGTAAGAATAGTGAAATAACCAGTCACTCTACTTGGAGCTGCTTAAGACCAAGAGAGCATCAAGTAGCATTTTCCAGTATTTAAAATGTAGTTGTGGGTGCAATAAAAGCAATGACCTTAAATTTGCAGTAAAAAGGGTTCAGTTAGACTTTAGGGACATCAAATAGCAAGGATGACAGACCCATGGAACAGATTGCTGTATGAAGGTTGAATAATCACAGAAGGCTTTTACCCACAAGATAAACATCTGTCAAGAACAGATATAGTTGAACTTTCACGGGGCAGATTTGCTGATCTAACGGTCCTTATTTTCAATGATTTCTTAATAAAGCCTATATAAAAAAGAGTTAAATGCAGTACCATCCCCATTTCTTTAACACTCTGGGCAAAAAAAGGCAAGCAGAGATAGTGCCTCCCTTTTGGTACTTACAGATGGCAACAGCAGCCATTCAGTTTGCAGCAGAAGCAGTACAAGGGTGAGTGGAAAAGCGAGATGAGGTTGTTGATCCAGGCTGTACTGGCTGTAGTGCAGCTTCACAGCTACTTGTCACAGGATGCTCGGTAAAGAGTTCATAGTACTGTCACAGCCTGCCCACCACTTACTTGCTTACAGCATGCATGATGGTGCAGCTTTGGCCATGTAAGGCCACATAAACAAAAGCATTTAGAGCTCAACTCTTTGGGCTTTACAGCACACAGGAGGATATAGCTGTCTGGCCCAGTGAATTTATGAAAGCCCTTTCATGTCTCACCTTCCCTTTATTTATCCCTGACTGGCATAAAAGGCTGCTACAAGAAAGTACCTTGTCCATGTTTGGACTTCTAGCAGGACTTTTCTTTGACATGTGTGAGAGAAATCTGATGTCCTATCTGCCTCACTTCTTCCTGGAGACTGTTGCAGAAGCTAAAATGGCTACCTAAAGCATCAATCCTTACATACCGCAGACCTTATTCTAACTTGGCTCCTTATAAAATGCTGTGCATGGAAGAAAATACTTTAAAAATGCACTTGAGAAAGCCAGAAGAAAGAGATAATGAGAGTCAAAAATAGATCACTTTCAGGCACGGAGGGTGTACAAACCCTGAAACTATTTTCATTGTAGTTTTCAGCTTTCTGTCTAAGAGTGCAAGAAAGTTCTGGAAGAGTGGGAGAGCAAGTGCTTTGACATGCACACAGACTTGTTCACTAGCAGAAAAAATTTTACTGTTTGCTACTGTATCAAGAGCTTTGCTACATTGACTTCAGCACATACACAGCATTTCCCAAAGTCATGTCTGTCTCTGAAATTTCCCAATCTCTTATTTCCATCTTGAAACTATGTAGTCAATAAATGAAACATTAGATAGGCTGCTAAACAGAAACAGGCATCAAATCAAAGAGGAGGAATTGGGTGAAGAAAGTGGTGTCAAATAAGGGAAGACTGGGATTAAGGATGCAGAGAAACTTCTCTTTGAAATAATGTTCAAGGCATTTTCTCAGCATCAAGCTAAGAAACCCAGGGCAGACAGGTTGTTTAGTCACCTGTACTGCCTCTTCTGTTTTTATTGCTGTCCTATGGGCTTATTTTCCTGGAATAAAATCTGTTTATTCAGCTAGCAGAGACACAGGTCTAGAAAACAGAAGACAAAAGAAGCACAAAGCATTTGCACAAGGCATGGAGGAAGAGAGTGTCTCTCTATACTTGTATTTAGGATGCTATTTAGAAGCAGGCCTCCATGGAGAAATGCTGGTTCATTGTGGCCTCAGTCCAGCTATGGACTGAGCTTGCCAGTCCAGGCCAAGGACACATTTCAGTACATACCAAACTGGGCATACATGAACAGTGTCTCTGAAGTCATAGTAAAGTAAGCAGCAAAGCTGCTTTCTGGAGAGCTAAGTGGCAAGTCTGGGAACAGACGCTCAGTGAGGGGCTGCTCTGTTGGATGGGGAGGTGAAACTCACCTGTGAAGACAGGCCAGAGGTAGTTTTCATTTACTCAAAGCTGTTATCAGGATACCACAACCTAGACTCCCAACCCGCTAGGCTGTGGGTACTCAAGTTTGTCACCATGTACAGTAATCACATTTCAAACACCTATCCCCTCCATTGCAGCTCCCTGTAGATAGCCTCCATTCAGTTTAGCTAAGCAGCTACTCTAGGAGAAAGGGCTATGTAAACCAGAGCATCTGAAATGAAGTATACAACAGATTATTTATAATCTCACAGCAGTGAAATGTTGTTTCCATAAATAAGTCCCTAAACAAGCCTGTGTTATTAAGGCATGACAACAATCTAACTAAATATAAATTAAGTGCAAATTTGAGGACTTTAATTGAAGGGATTACCCAAACTGTTTAGCTGAATCATCATCAATTACCATCTCTGTTTTCTCCTAATAGTTGCACTATCATCTCTGCAGACTTTAAACAATATGTCTTTATGGATATTTGAACACATGCTTACCTTCAAACCTCCCTGTAGATTCACCACTTCAACCTCAGCGTTGTGTATGTGCTCAAAGATGTTGACTTGCAGACACAACCCTGAGTGGGCATCCAACACATTCAGTGACCATGAACAGCATGAGCTTTCATGTATATGTCAGACGATAAAACAGCACCAGATTTTTATGTCCAAGATGCATTTAGTACTGGTGACAGCTGCTGGGTCAGCAATGTGCTACCCAGAGCGTACATCTGGCATGAGAGCTTTTGCAGCCAGCTGCTGCATGCAGCCACTGCTAACACAGCAAAGAGAGGTCCCTCTTCGTGGCTTATTCCCTGCCCTTCAAACCCTGGCCTTCCTCCCATGCCTGCTGTTTTATGCTCACCACAGGGGATTTTGTCAGTGGCCTGGGTGGAAGAAGTGCGCTGGAGAGGGGGCAAGGAGGCTAAGTCAGAGACTGAGGCTGCAAGAGCTTGCTACAGAGAACAGCAGCTAAATGCATCTCAAGAGTTTCAGGTTGTGTGTTGATTGCTGTTGGTTTTGTGGCCAGTTCACGCTGGCAAAGTGTAAAAGTTGCAAAGGGTCCCCCATGGGCTGTTTTGGCAGCCACAAACCCATGGTGTATTGATGTGTGCTCACCACACTCTTTTGCTTCTACATTGTAGACCATTTGCTGGGGAACTCTCTGGAGCTGTTTAGGTAGAACTCGGGCCTGAGCAGCCTAGACTACAGCTACACTAGAAGTGGAAAAAGTTTGAAATGCAGATACAAGGTGATTCCAGCCTGTTTCTAATGTATCCCTGGAACTTGCTCTGCACAAGCCACCGTGAAGCAGCCAGACAGTGGAGCCTCATGTTTTCCACACACTCTGGATCTACAGGGATTTAACTTTCTAGTGAAAAGTTTTGGATCCCAGTGCTTCAGCTTTTGTACGCTGATGACAGAAGGACTCCCTGGTGTTGAGGAATTCCATTCCCACACAAAATTTCAAACCTGAAATCTTAATTTAATTTATTTTTTTCTTTAGGGCTTCTTTATTGTTTCAGGACTTTTGGGGTAATTTATGCCCTGTTATTTGACTTTATTACACAAGATGTGAAGATTTATGTTAATAGAGGAAAATGCATTTAAAATGTCTCCTAATATATTTCCCTTGAAATACACTAAGATTACAGCTGCTGCAATAAACTCATAATCTCTGAATGCTAGAATGGAAATGTTTGACATTAACAGGCTGCTTTTAGAAACGAAATATCTGTAGTGAGGACATAGAGATCTGACAACCGACATCTAATTGTGACTGCATTTGAACTTTGCATGCCATTTTGATTCAGGGCAGGGAGGGAGTTAACTTTTTACATATACCTCAACCTTTCTTGATGTCAACCAGAAACAGAGGCAGCAGAATTCCACAGGAGAGACTGCTCCTTTGGTAATTCAGAGTAGAGAGGAACCAAGGAGCATGTGAAATATTGTGAGAAAGTGTGATCTCTTGTTTTTTTTCCAGTCTCAACAATTTCCATGGAAATTGAATACCAGGGAATGCATACAGAGATTTATATCTCAACTGCAACACAAACTTTAAAAACCTGGTATGCCGTGGGATAACTTTGGGAATAGCTGGGTTTGAATTAGCATTGAGTTCCTGACGTGCCTCTTGGTTAAATACGTAATTGGGAGACCTTGAAAGTGGACAATCATCCTGCAGCTCTTCCTGCGTGTAATCTCATTGCTTTCAGAGCATGGAGGCAGGCTTTACATGCTACTGTGAAGTAGCAAATTATGAAGAGACAAAAAGAGGTGGTCTCTGACCAGATTCCTTAGTCTGCCACAGCAGTTTTATGGTACTAAGATTTTACTAGCCTATCTCACTGTAAATCTGATGTAGTAAAGCAGAGATTAAGTCTGAGTTGGCAAAAACTAGGCAAGTTTGAAATTAAAGTTTTACAGTAGAGCTGTCGTTCATACTACTGTTAGCAATCCTTAATGCTTAAGTAAGATGAAGTTCATTTTTGTACACTTGAAACTCCTACTGAACTCTGCTGGCATTGACGGAGCAGTGACTAACTGCTCAAAATAAAATATCATTGCCTATTCTGAATTCCTTTTTCTAAGATTCTAGATCCTTTTGCTATACATAGGGTTATTTAAATCTTTCTTTAAAAAATGAATGTAGGAATGTGGGTCTAAGCCTGACAAAGACCTTAGACCTCCACTTTTGAGTTGGGGAGCCCTTGTTTTAACAGTCATTCATCTGCTGAGAAGGTTTTTGTTTACATTCTAAGCATCAATTGCACAATGTGTTGGAGAATAAAATGGTACCTTTGCCTTGTCCTGGAATACCTAACCAGAAAGAAATCAAGCTCAAAGTGTTTACAGAACTTGAAGGAGAACTATTTTCCTACTTTTCAAAGAATCATGCACAAATAAGATGCTGCCTGTGTCATCAGAAACAAGCAAAGAAAAGTAACTCAAAACCTAATATGCTTTAATAACATCAATAATTTGCTATTTTTTTATAAAGGAGTCAGTTCAGTGTGTAGTTGAGTACATTCCATCCTTGCTACACAGCTATCAAAATTGAAATATGTCACAGCCCAGAACAACCCAGTTAAAAGAAAATCATGCATTTTTATCATATCTTCAGTTTCCCATGCATTTAGAATAATGACAATAGGCAACTATTATTTGAGGCAAAGTCAAAGTAATTTCAAAGACATCAATAGAATTTATCTGCAGTTATCTATGTAACTGAAAGCAGAATTTGATCTAATAAGTGTTAAATGAGCACTCTTAAAATAGGAAGTAACATATTCTAGGCACACATATCATCAGTTCAAATTAGATTTTACCTCTTGAAGCATCCAAGTGCAATGATAAAACAGGAGTGGAAGGGAATTGCTCAGTCAGTGAGTACAGTATCTCTTTTACTGTTTATATTGTGTTTCCTACATGTTTTCTTTTGTTCATCAATAATGAAGTTTTTAGGTTTTTAATGCAAATTCCTCTTTCTGTTTGCTTTGGGCATTTTGTGTGCCTTATTCTTGAAATCTAGAATGATTGTTTCTATTAAGTCTCCCTTTCCAGTCATTATGCATTGTTACCATTATTTTGTTTATGTTATAAAAGACTCAGAACTGGTTCTTTCCTGTATAAAAATATGAAAGAAACAACAGTTCCATCCCTAAAAATCTTACAAGGAAAATACTAATACGTTTGGATTCATCTTATTTCAGGAAACTAATTTCAGCTTTTAATATCTTTCAAAAAGAATTTGCAACATTATGGGAAAAAAAATACTTATTTGAGAAAAAAATGTACTTGATAGAATCTTAACTGAGGGCTTTATCTGACTTGGTGGGACTTCTGAAAATGTCATCTTTTGCACTTTGAAGGCATAAACTGAAAGACATTTTGCTATGCCAGTAATGCTGGGAATTATAATTCTCTGCTCATGAGCCTAAAAAAGCCCATGGAGTAAAGCATCTATTAGCATGATTTAGCTAGTAAAGCTTGAAAGCACAGATCATGATGTTAATCAGCTCAAAAAGCTGCTACGTTATTAACAGTCACCAAAGGCCTTTGCAATAACAATACTACTAAACAATGAAGATGCAAATAACAGGATAGTTGGACGAGTTTTACAATTATACTTTCTTCTGGGGGGCTGTATTATATTTCGTTTTTTGTAAAGAAACATGTGATTTGTATATTGAAGGAATCTCATGACATTTGGAAGGTCATGAGATTAAGTGAGACAGAGTCAAAATTAAAAAAACATTTGTTCATACTTGTTCAGGTCCTAGTCTTGACTGCAGTGGGAGTTGAGAGCTAATTCTCTTAGATGGAGCACAACATTCTGAAAAACTGAAGTTTTACTACATAATTTTCTTTCATTATATGAGCTTGGTTATATAGAGGAATATTTCATGAAAGTTATGGTTAATCAAAAGTCAATTTATGGTGAGGAGTGGTTTTGATTGCAAATTTATGACTAGCTTTAGTCCATAGCCATAAGGAATTTTTAGGTGGGAAGTAAAGACTTTTCTTTTACTAAACATATTCACTATTGTAGCACCAAATGTGTTAAGGCCATTTTTCTCAGTTGGAGCTTTACAGAATCAGATCCAAAACTTAACTGCACAGTGACCACCTTCTCCAATCAATGAGGCAGCTCTCCAATGTACAAAAACTTAATTTATTATCAAGACCCTGCCTTCCACCCTCCATCCAGTATTTCAAATGTACCAGAGGTCTTGAAAAAATGATACATGAGCATGTACCTAAAGGTTGTGTAATAGACACAAAGTAATTAAATTAAGATATTGTGGAGAACCTGAATGCTAAATACTTGAAGCCTGATTTTTTACAAACTTAGCAAGCATATTAATAACAAAAAAAAAATTAGATGTGTATGACAGCTAGTATTAAAAAATGGATGTCCCATTAATTTTATGCACATAACATACTTTAAAATTTAGATTATATTTCATGTAAATAAAGCTGTTATATGTAAATGGTGGAGTAAAGATCTAGGAACACAGAATTGGAAGAGAGCTTGGTTGGTCTCTGAGTCTAATCCTTCGTGCCATGAGTCCCTTATCAGGTATTTGCTTCCTAGATGAATAGCGTATTAAAAAAAATGTCCTCGCTCATATTTTGTTTTCTATTTTATAGCTTAAAAAATAAGTATGGTATTTGAAGAAGACATTAGACTGTAGAAAGCAATAGCAGATTGCTTTGATAAAGTGATGATAAAAGAGATTAGGAACATGAAAAACATCAGGAAGTGCCAAAAATGCTTCTTCACTCAAAGATTATTCCTTACTTTAAGTCAAAAAAAGAGGAAAAAAGATTGTCTCGACTCTTCCCATGTGTTTGTCATAGCACTTTTAAGGTGTAATAGCATCAATTAAATCAAGCCTGACGTTTTTTAGGAGTATTGTCATACTTTGCATACCTGTGTGTTCTCTGAGGAGCACTGAATCAAGCTGCCTTTGCAGAGAAATATTATTTCTGACTCAGTCTTACTGAATATGCAGCAATATGCTTGTGGATTTTAAGGGGTGCTTTGCTTGGAGAAGAATTGAGGAAAGCATGTGAGGATATGGCCATCATGCATATGTCATATTTACCATGTCATATTTACTTTCATGAGTTTGACAAGTAGATCATCTAAATGTGCTGTGACATTCATCCATAACTGAATGACTAAAATGCCCACTTTAACCTCAATTTGCTCTAATTGATTACTACTTCTATCTATAAATCAAGAAAATGGCTCTGTTTTCAGAAATGACAACTGAAAACCAGGAGAATGATACTCATGCACCCGATTTTTAGATTGTCTAAGCTGCTCTTCTGATGACCTCTGAGGCAAGGTAATGAACCTGCTATTTCACGGTGGCGCTGGACGATGTGAACTGTAATTAATGCTGTCAGAGGAAGCAGACAGTTCTGTTCACAGACTGCCACTTAGTCATGTAGCTTTTGCGGCTGCACAGTAAACAGCTCTAAAGCACGCTTTTTGAGGTTAATTGTCCACCATTATAATTATTCAGACATTACGTTATGATGTGTCCATGATGCACCTAAGTGATCTGCTTCATGCATACTCTTTGCTCTGGACATGCACATTCACACACAGCATCCACAGCCCAAATTCAGGTAGGCAAATTTACTTATAACTGTGAAACATTCTCCATCCAAAATACAGTAGTTTGGAGGGAATTTGCAATTGCATTTCCCACCCCCTACCCCCCCGCACTAAAATTACCATCGCTGACCTTGATATATCAAACATCTAGATTTCAGTTTCCAGCTCAGTATGCTAAATCCTAGTGGAAATCGTAGGTTTAAAAAGGAAAACATATGTAAAAAATTAGGTATTAGTGGCAGTTGATGACAAACTGCACTGAATGAAAGTGATTTAGGTAATTCGATAACAATGTTCCCGCTCCTTTACCAAGCTAATACTACAAAATGGGATCTATCTGTTTCACTTCACGCAGGTACAAAATATAAACATACCATTTAGTACCACTGTTCAGTAAGGTGGTTATGAAAATGCAGTGCTTCACCCCAGTGACTGCTGTTGTCTGGTGTTTCATTGCTGTGTACTTTAATTTTAACATAAGCACTTCAGGAGATGACCATGGTGCTTTGTGGATCCCTTCTGTTAGGAGTGACAGAAGGACATGCCATTGCAGCTGGAGCAGGATGTAGCACAGTGAAAGTCTGAATGCCTTTAGGGATTCCAGAGCTCAGACATTCGTCACAGTGCCCTCCTGCCACCAGAAACGGAGGTTGGATGGCCAACTTGAAAGAGTGCAGCTGAGATACTTTGTTCAATTCAAAAATTAAATATCACATTTCTTTTCTTAAGGTTAGTAAAGTCTTATGTTTATACTTTTTTACAGAATGGCATCAAATCAGCAACGGAAAAGCTGCTTCCAAAGCAAACTAACTTTGGTTTTTCTGAAACAATTTTCTCCTTCCTTTTGGACTAGACTGCTTGCTGATTTGACAAATGGTATTGGTCTCTCTAAAGCTGCATTTCCCTTTATTATTACTTTGTTTACAAACCTTCCTTTTCTACCTCCTCTCCTGTCCCTGGACTGATACTGTAGCACACTGCTTCCATCCTCTCCCAGCAGTGGGAAGCTGCTGAGCTCCATTTACTTCCCATATTCTGCTGTAAACAAAAACTAGGGAAGTTGTACCAGAGGTGAGAAGAGGATTCCTATCCTTCCCCCTCCAACCTGTACACATGTAAATCCTAAGTGGGAACATTCATTTCCCCTTTGATTAAGGGAGATATAGCCCGTAAAAACAGCCCCTCAGCTAGAAGCTGCTTCCCTTCCACAGAGCTGCAAAAGGCCTAGCACATGATGCTCCCAGTATGTTGCAAATGCAGCTGGCTTACAGCACCGAAGGCAGCAGCTCACCAGCTTGTCTTCACATTTGCAATGGTCTGGAGACATGCACACTGTTGATTACTGTGTCCTGACCGATGGGAAAAATACACTAACGCAATGGTTTTAAACTGTAGGCCTGCACAGAGCATGAAGATGCGTGCTGAATTCTCATGTTCCTCTGAGCCAGGTAGCCAGATGATTGGAGAGGAATGTTAGGGTGGATCTCCAGAAACTTCTGGCTGTGCTGAGGGCACATCCATCATGGTCTCATCCCTGCAGGGCCTGGCTGCTTACCTCTTGGAAAGAGAAGAAGCAGGCAAAGGGAGCAATAAAGGCAAACAGACCTGCTGCTAAGGACATTCCTCACCCCAGGCTGCTATGTAAGGCAAAATGCAAGCACTATGAAAGGTTTTGTAATAGCACCATATTACAAAACATGATTTTCTGAATCTGTGGGTTCCAACTAAACTGATGAGGAGGGGAAAGAAATAGTGAAACAAAGTGTTTGCAGCTGTTTGAATGGGAAATTTCTGTGTCATTCAGGTCTCAAAATTAGATTTTGCTCATGCATCGGCACATGTTGCTGTACTGGTTTTTACAAGACACCAGATGCTGATCTGAATTGCTTCACAGAAGCCATTAGCAACTCAGGAGATTTAGGAGGCTGCTGATAAGAGAAAATACAGCAGCTATCTAAATGATCTTATTACACATTGATAAAGTTTGAAGTGAGAGCTTTCATCTATGTTTGATCTCTTCCCAAATATGTAGAGTGGTTAAACATGTCCATTTTTCTGAATAATAAAACTATTGCATTAAATGTTGCAGAAATTAGAGATTAATTCACTGTGCTTCACTGAAGAGAAGTTATAGAGACTTTTTTTCAACTGCCTTTTTTTTTACATCAAAGCTTTCACAGAATCACAGAATCACAGA
>NW_010168182.1:0-7713 GCF_000695765.1 Mesitornis unicolor | reverse complement strand
GGTAACGGGCTCCGCCCTGCGGCATGGTCCTGGGGTGTAGCGGGGCTCAGGTGAACTCTGGGAAGAGACCGAGCCAACTGTAGCCAAACTGAGGAGGCTTGCAGAGCCTTAGGCCCCACCATAGGGAGCCACAGACAACCTAGCACCTCTGAGCCTTCCATTTTTCTGAATTGATAGCACATTTGGCTGTGGAGAGAAGCTGAAAATCACTAAAGGCCTTCCCCTTTTGTTTTTGAGTTTTCATATTTCAACTTTGATGACCAGTGTTGGCACCAAAGAGAAAAGAAGCAGGCAGGAATAAAGTATGGGGTGACCAAAGCCTAAGGAGGGTGAATGAGATGTTAGCAGCAGACATGATTAGCGTTTGTGATAGGCAACCTAGTGGCCATTTTATAAAAGTGCTGAGCGGTCTGGAAAGGGGCGGCATGGAGAAGTAGGGATCCCGTGCTGGACATGGCTAGCAGCCTTGCTCCATCATCCCACCCAAAGTGGCTGTCGCTCTCTTACTTGGGCGAGAGGAGCAGAGGCTCTCCCTGCACCATGCTGAGAAGTGTGCAGTGGGCTCTCTCCACCTCAGGTTCCCCCCCCCCCGGTCTCGTTGGCTTACCTCAGCACAGATGGCTGCTAAAACTGACTAAGGCTGTCCAACTCTCTCTTCAAACAGAAAATTAAAAAAAAAACCAAACCACCAGCTCTGTCACATCATCTGTCAGTTATTGGTACAGCCGAGAAATAAAAATTTATTTTCAGGAGCCAGCTTTTAGCCTCAGGAGTAAAATATTTATCACTCTGCAGCAGTAATAGTTAGCAACGAGACATCATTTCATCCTGCAGTGCTGTTTCCAGTTACTTATAGCTTTCTCAGAAGTGACCTTTAGGGCTGAATATCTCATGCATGTGTCAGCTCAGAAGTGAATATGAGAAGTCTAATAAAAGTCAATTTGGGTGTTCTTAAGTTATCTTAATGTGGAAAAAATCGTGTTTTTTCCAGCTAAATAATTTTTCAAATGCCTATTTTATGCTCAGTTACAACATAACTTTCTTTTAACCTTCCAACTTTGGAAAAAAAAATGCCTCAATGAATGACATTTTTCTCTTTATTTGTGGAAATTTTATTTTGAAATAACTATTCAAAATGTTTTAAGATAAGGACATTATTTTATTTTGATTTCTTTTTCCTTCCTCTTGCACTACTGTTCATGAAAACAGCTTCTCCAAGAAGTGCTGGGTAATTCCACATGTTACATGTATGCATCATTAGTCAAACTAATAGTAATACTTGAGCTTAATACCACCTTTGCAAGCAACATCTAATGATTCACATGTTATCAGACTTTATCCAAAATTTACTTTGTTTAGTATGTATTTGCTATTGTGCAGCAAATAGCTATTTTAGAGCTGTGCCTGGCTACCTATATTATCATGTATTGTTAGGAAACACATAAAAGAATGCCATGAATTAATGTCTTTGAAGCTTAAGTGCGCTACGGTAACCTCATCTCTAAATGAATGTTACACTGCAGACAAATACCTAAAATTTGTTTCTATAAAGTCTTAAATGACTTCAATATACCCTGTTTTTTAAACAAACAGCTTCATTGAAAAGACAGTTTTGTTTATTTGTTTAACAAACCTTCTGGACAGTTTCTTCCCTACTCCAATGCTTACAAGGGTCCTGGGCAGTTCACCAAGCCCAATCTTCGAATCCTCAGCCAGTGGTTGGGAGGGCAGTGGCGGACACAGAGAGGTTGAAGAACACTGCTCTGGGACTTTTGAGTTGACTAATGACTTTCTCACTATGTATGGGAAAAACAAATTGAATATAGTCTTTTTGTAGGTGTGATACTATGAGCCAAGTCTTGCTCCCCTTCGCTACAGCTAAGCAAATTATTACTCAAAAAAATTGGTGGGTAGACCTCTAATCCTTCATTCTTGATAACTAGAATTCTGGAACTGCCCATCAATTTTCCAGAGGCAGCATTAAAATAACTTTAAAAACTTGTGATTTTTTTAAACTTGGTTTTATATTACATTGCAACTGTCATGTCTATAACACAAAGAAGCCCACACGCATGTTTCTCTCTGACAAGAAAACCTGTTGTTCTTTATATATTTCCACTTCTGCAATTTTGAAAACTTTTCCTTTCTCCCAGCTATCATCTTTTCTTTATATTTTAATATTTATGATACAGAAGCATCTTTGCATCCTGCTCTCAGCCAATGATCACTGGCTTAAGGCACTACTTTTTCAGTAGTTGGGAACTTCCCAACCTTGGATATTGCACTCCACTCCATCAGCAGTGGAGATGAAGTGGCTGATGAAATAATTGACAAACCAAGAAAACTATCAAAGCCATGTCCAAAGAGCTGTCGATTTTTTATTTCTGAGGAGGTGACTGCAGAGTTTTTTGTACTTAATTTTAAGTGTCTCTGCTCTTTCGTACTCCTTAAGGAAGCAAGAGTACTGAAAACTAACTTAGGAAAATATTTTTACATGACAGAAGGCATTAGAACTACTTGTAGTGCTATACCAACCCAGCTGAGTTAAGCTAAGTGCCAATAGCAGCATTCAGATCCTGTGGCACCCTTTGCATTTATCACATCAGCAGCCCATCACCAGCACGTCTTTGCCTCAGCAGCCTGTTTATTCAGTAGTACCGGCCTTGCTCAGTGGTTTTGTTACTCGCTCCCTACAGCTGCAGGTACCTGTTCTGTTCGTGCATGCATACGTTTCAGATGTATCAACAGTAATCAAGTCACTGTAATTCTCTTGATGGATTAATTTAATTTATTGACAAGAGCTTTCTCTTTCATGGGTTAAGCATCCACACGCACACTGACTTGCTAAGTGCCATAAATGCAGACAGAAGGGCAATCCGCTATTAATATAATGACCTAGCTTAATTAATTCAATGTTGCTGAGGGAGCATTAGCTTTAGTTGTTGAGGTTTTGGAGAACATGTATAAAATAGATTGGAGTGCACAGACTCATACTTGTCTAATTCCGTAGAGAGCTTTCTGCATATCCATTTACTAATCAGTCCTAAACTGCAGAGCAGAGCTGCTTCCTTTGTAAAAAATGTTTGCTAATTTTCCTTCATAAGATAGCAGCACCAGGGTACTTTGCCTTTAGACAAAGGAATAAAGGATTTCCTTTAGATAAAGGAAATATTTTGTCTATATTGCACTAGTTTAGATTCTGAATTGCAAATTTTCATGCTGCACGGTTTCAAAATATGTGCATTTGTGTATTCAGCAGTGCATGCTAAAAGGTGCTGAGATATTAGCACTTATGTTACTGCTTTATATGCTGAAATGTTCATTCAGCTCATGCTTTAAACACATTAAAACATAGGCAAAGCAGAATTATTAACGTTTCTATCACAACTCCGAAACGATCCTTATAATTTCATGGGAAACTTCCGTTTGAGGAAAAGAACACAGTAAATATTCCTTACTAGTACAATGTCAGTGGAAAATGCCAGATATTTAGTGATATCATGGTAACAGAAGAGGGACATAAGTTATTTTATTATGATGATAACACCTGATGAGCATTCTAGCTGGGATTGTTTTGCCATATTCATAACTTTGATCTGATTCAAAAGTCAAAGTTTTAAAAACTGTTCTAAAACTTCGAAAGATCTCCCTTTTGGTTTTTATCATATACATAGGCTGGGAAAAAAATCCACCTGAAATTCTCTTTTTAACTTCAGTGGAAGGAAGCCTGATTTGTCTGTCCTATCTGTCAACATTGTTATGTTGGGTTTGACCAGTTCATCCTTCTCAAAACTTTTTTTAAAAAATACTTTGTAAATTAACTATCAAAGCACTTTCATGAGGTTGGAAACACATAAGGCTCTTTGGGCTTGGAATGAATATTTTTTTAATTCTAGATTCGGATAGCACTTAACCACAGCAGTCCATAACTAGGACTCCTAGATGCTGTAGCAGCCCAGTTAAGTAGCACTATTTCCTCCATGTTACAGACAGGAAAAATGAAGTAAAGAGAATGTCAGAGAACATCTTAAACCAATTCTAGATCTAGGTTCTGGTTCCACACTTATTTTCTATTTTTTTCAAATCCATTGGAGTTTAAACTATAGGAAATGCTATCTGTCAGGAGGTGAATAAAGAGTGAGGAAGACAAAAGAAGAATACATTACCCCCTTACACACATACACAGTCTTCAGAAGCCTTTTGTTAGGAGTACATGACAAACTGTAATGTTCATGTTGACTGTTAATTATATACATTCACTTGCACAAAAACATAAAAGGCAGCAGAACACTGGCAAGTTTCATTTTTAGAGGAGCAGAATGCCCAGAAAGGCTTTGCAACAACCTTTTCTCATGCCTTCACATCTCTGCCCTGTATGATAGAGCAAATCATCATCCAAAAGCACTGAGCTGTCATCACACTTGGCAATGTGGGTTCCAGCCAGTTGGTTGGAGCCTCAGGCTCTTGCTGATAATTTACCTAGAAACAATCCAAATGGGGGTGAGACTGTACCTGCATCCCTGAGACTGGTATACCAGGTGCTAGGGCTTAGTGCTATTTCCTAATTGCCACAAGTTATTCAGCACAAAACAAGATGAAGGAGGGAGACATCATGACAGTCCTATTCCTTCTTGATTCTCAATGAAAGAAATAGGCTTACCTAAAACAAAATAGCTGCATATGTTTATCTTCACATAATCCACAGAACAAAAGTCCAAATTATTACTTCTGACAAACTGTCAGATTGTGTGGAAATACCATCAGTTTACTCTTTTGGTCAATTTCCCCTCCTAATTTTCATCTCTTCTTAGCCCCAACACCTACACTGGATTTTGGAATATTTATGATGATTGCCACCAGAGGTGAAACTGCTTAGTCAGATCACAGCAACAGATGACGAAAGGTTAGGAGTAAGGCCTTCCCTAATCTTCTCAAAGACAGGAATAAACTAGCAAATCCAGCCAGAGAAGTGTAACCTTTCAGCATGAGCTTTTTTCCTTTTTTTTTGGAAAACACTTTTCCAAAATGCTATTTAAACACATGAGATACCAGCTTCTTCTTCCTAAACTATGTCACAGAAAAGTTCAAGGAACTGATTGTCATTGCAACAGAAGCTTTGACCTCTAAGCTGTGTTGGGGTCCACCGGTGAAAGTTAGTGGATGGCATACACAAATAAAAGACAGGTAGACCAGTAATGAACTTAATCCCTAAATTCAGCTGCCAGGTATTTTTATGGGCTTCTGACCCTGGAAGAAAAAGGCAGGAGCAGAAAGCTTTATATCCCACCAGTGCAATGAGCTAAGCCTTGTCCGTAGTCTGAATCAGCTGTGAAAAACCCAGTGTTCGGTGGGGGACTACTCCAGCTGGTATACCATTGTACAAAACATGGGTGTCACCATCAGTACAAAGTTCCCCAAGCACTCATTCATTTTCTGTCAGAAGTGGTGATTACCATTTTTCAATGGTCTGTGGTGAATCCAGAACTATCAAATATCTCAACCATGTACCAGAGCAACATCACCCTTGGGGATGAGTAGTTTGAGAATCCCACATTAAATTTACAAAAAACAGCACTTCTATAGACACAGAGGAGCACCCAAGAAAGATTTCTGGAGAAAGCCTGGCTTATCACTAGGCCAAAGATTTTGTACATGGCTGTCTTGGATTGCAGCCATGCAGTCTAAATTCTGTCCAAGTCCCTCACCGGTGTTTAAGCGACTATACCCGCTCTATTCATCCAGCATCTCATAACTGTCATTTTGGACTGGGTCAGAGGGCAGAGTACGATTGATCTGTGTGTAAGTGCCTAATTGAAGTTTCAGCCCCATTCTAGGTAATCACATGCTATTTTGCATATTATCCCCCAGAAGTCAACTTTCAATTCATTAAGCAAATGCCAACAAATTTATCTTCATGATTGTAAAGAAAACACAGGAAGCCAAATTAATACAATCAGATTAAAAGGTGTAATAGTGGTACAGAGATCTTAGGAATCTGAGTTCTTTACTTTGTAGGTTAAATTGAATAGGCAATAATTCATGGACAGCATATTTTTTATGCCAATGTTTGTTCTAATAAATGGAATAAAGATCAGGAAACAAAGCCTATGTGAGGCAAAATGGGAAAAGAGAAGCAAGCTCTAAGTCATTTAAGAATGGATTTAACCATAAAAGGCTCACAGAAAGACAGCCTTTACTAACAACTGCGGAAAGCTAGTAAAAGGCAACTTTGCCTATTGAAACAGATAAAGAACTATTTGAATTAAAAACATTGCCAACCCTGAATTGGAAAAAAAAAATCTGTTCAGTACTCCAAAATCCAATAGATAATGCAGAGGCCTACCTTTGTCATTCTCAAAAATGGAAAATCCTTAGTGTTCGACCAGCTACCACTGTGTCTTCAAGTTACATCCATGGCTTGGGGCTGACTGTGAGCTCAGGAGCAACACAGTTCTTTGCAGACCTATAGCAAGCACCACATCAAGCAGAGATGCAGCAGTGGTCTCCTCTGGTTAGCGATGAGGTCAAAACCTCTCAAGCATAAAGCCCGGTAAGGTGGGACTGGTAGGAGGTACCAGTGTACCTAATACACAGGTAGGAGGGAAGAACAAGAGAGTGCATGTGAGAACAGTGGAGGCAAGAATGGGTACACTGCAGTGGGTCTGAAAGAAATGGAGACACCAAACCAGACCCTCAACTTTCCTGAACTGATGAGACCCTGCGGTATGAAATCCTGATCCCACTGAGGTCTGTGGGAACTTTGCCAGGGCTACACTGGGGTTGGGATCACATCTCCTGATGGACTGAATTGAGCTCATACCTCGCTGTCTGCTTGATGAGACCTACGGGCCTCACATAAAATTGGCTCAAATTATTTCCCTTACAAACAAAATAGCAACAAAAGCTTCGGATTCTTTTTCATCATGACAGATCCAGACAATTTATTTTATTTATTATACTGTAAGTATTCCCCAGAAACTTTGTATCTTATGCACAATTACATCCTACCTATTTATGGCAAGTAGATACTTATCCTGCCTCTAGTGGGTTTAGAAACTAGGGGCTATGTTTTGGCATTTTGGGGTTTATCCTGAAGAACATGCAGAATTGCACTCTCAGCAGCAAGTTCAGCATATAACCTCATGCTTGTGCTGTCTGTTCACTTCAGTCAAACTGGACCAGAGCTTGCTGAACTGTACTGTGCTTTTGACTGGGGTCTCGTAGGCCACACTTTGAGTAATCAAGCTTCAAAAGAAAGTGGGGAAAAGCCCAAATCCAAGGAAATCATGCTTCATATGTACTGATAAGTAGAGATTTCGGATGGGAGAAAAGACTGAGGACTCTCAAGATTCCTGAAAGTAACAACACAAGGCAGAAAAGGATGCAATATGCTCTTTTGTCAGTTTTTCCAAAAGGTAAGGGCCTTTCGTGGGCAGGGCATTGCGAACATTTAGCAATATTATCCTATAATTTCTGTTTAAGCAGTTCACTAAGGACAACAACCTGCAGAAGATAAGGTGTGAATTCATGAGGGAGAAGTGTTTACAGATTAAAAGATCTGTCATTTATATTTCTAGAGAAAAGTGAAATTTAACCATACAGCAGCAAAATTCTCTATATTTTACTTTTATAAAATAAAAGTGCTTGTTGCAGAGACTTCACATTTCGAAATTGAATTCTGGCCTTACAGAATCACAGAATCGCTCGGTTGGA
>NW_010168181.1:0-7126 GCF_000695765.1 Mesitornis unicolor | reverse complement strand
GAGCGATTCTGTGATTCTGTGATCATCATTGTTCTCATGTCAAAACATATCTGAAATCCAAAACTAGGCATGTGTATTTGTGAATTACCTGAAAGTTCTGATACGATGGGCGTGCTTTGAGAATATAAATATATCACACTGAGTACTGAGTTAAGTAAAATACACAAGAGTTGCAGTTTTGCATTAATAAACAGGGGTAGTGTTCACTTTCTCCATAGTCTTCATAGTCTGTGCTGTCTCTAATACTAGAGGGCTCTCTTGGGAAATGGTATGGATGCAATGCATGCTCCTTCCACAGCGTTATCCAAATTGCTTTTACTTTCTAGGAGACAAACTTGTTGAGAACCTTGAAGTTGGCAGCTGCTCTTGAAAACCTGAGGTCTCACTTTTTTGAGCCTCAGTTTCTTCATTTGCCAAACTGACAATTCCTGTTCTGGTGAGGTATGTGATGTAAAACTTGTTTTGAAGGTGAAGGCTGACTGGTTTTCATGAATTTGCAACTAGATTCTGATGGATTATATCTGCCTCCAAATGTAGTCAACAGCTGGAACATCTAAACCCTTCCCCTAGAGACTGATTTCTGTGGGTGAGACACTTAGCTAATCCATCTGAACAGCTGAAGAGCACTGTAATCAGAATCAACCTAATACAAGGGACAAAACAAAAATGAACTAGCTATATCCAGCCTGCAATGTTGCAAAAGCCATTCAAAATGTAACATAATGAGCATTTTATGCATGCCTATCAAATCATAGCGGTTACACTGAATATGATATTAGTAGATGTCAGAAATTACAATTTATCTCTTCCTTCTACTGTACTCTTTCAGGTGCATTATTTTGCTGAAAAGAGAAGTAGTAAAATCAGTTCTTAACTTCTCTGCCATTCCTACTCAGTGGAGTAAAGACAATTTAAACACAGTAACATTAGCCCCATATTTCAATTATTCACAGTTATAACTAGCTTGTAAGAATTTCTCTTAGCATATGTAAATGAATAGCACTTGGCTGCACACTGCAGCCAACTCTTGTGCCTGATTATGGTTCTGTTTACATGGCATGCAGAACCTAAAGGCTTTCTGATGTTTGTCTCTAGTAGTCATTTAGATCAAAACCAGTTCACAGGATGTGTCGAAACACTAGCGACATTCCAATTTCAGAGTGGTGGGAACAGCCTGTACAGGAGTGTAGAGAGTGGAAATTTGGCTAGCACAGAAAGAAAAAATACGCTTTAATTTAACTACAAAGGCAAAAAGAAAAATGTCAGGATTTTAAAATATCTGTACTGGTATTTTCTTGTCCCTACTATCTTAGGCAAAACCCCATTCCACAAAGCAAATGGACTTGGATTTCCCCCCTACACCCCTCTCCCCAGAAAAGAAGGCAATATAAACCTTGAAAATACTGAGATTCTTTGGCATTAGAACACATGGTTGGGCTCTCAATTACTGCAAATCAGTGCTACTTCATTGATTTCATTAAACTTTGCTGGCATACACTGAATATGCCCCCTACTGTTAAATAGTGAAAGAAAATATCTCATCTGCCTTAGAGGAATGAGTATGTCTGAAAGAAACTGAGCTAGAAAACCACAGGTCCATTCAGGCTGTCTTATCCTTTTCTCAAAAAAAATGTTTGTCGCACTGGTACATCTAAGGAACTAGATCAAAGATTATGCCATTTAGCAGCATTATAAAGCATGGAAGACTTGTTCACTTTTCAATCAGACCTATAAATTTTCAGATCCACAATTGCAGAGTACGCTGTGGTTTGCTAACAGCTGCTAGCCCCAAAATCTTTTGTGGTTAGTTGCTGCCGTATTTTCTCATGGTATTTCTGTGGATGCTTGGGAGAGAAGATGAGTCAGCAGCAGAATTACTTTAAAGTGGTCACTGACTTTGTTCTCCACAACAAGAAATGTGCCCTAGGTCAAATTTCTTATTTCAGCTGGTTGAACTTCTCAATAAGCTGAAGAATGCTGGCTCTAAAAAGTTCACAGTTCAAAGAATTTTTCTCCGCTCTGGTAGGCAATCTCAGTATGTTTTTTGAATACACACAGATCAGGAAAATCTGCTTATTTTTTGCTCCTTACCAAAGGTTTACTGTATGCCTCTGTCCAACTTCTAAGTTTGAAGTACATAAATAACTATATTCTCCTGCATGTCACTGAAATTCTTTGCATTCAGTAATTTAGGATCTGTGATACACAATACATCTCTTTTACAAGGATGAAATTTAATAGCTTTTTAAAATAATACTGGGCTTTGTAAAGATCGACCTTTTCATGGAAGATAAGAATCATAGGATCATAGAATGGTTTGGGTTGGAAGGGACCTTAAAGCTCACCCAGTCCAACCCTGCTGCTGTGGGCAGGGACACCTCCCACCAGACCAAGTTGCTCAAAGCCCTGTCCAACCTGGCCCTGAACACTTTCAGGGAGGGGGCATCCGCAACTTCCCTGGACAAACCTGTGCCAGTGTCTCACCGCCCTCACAGTAAAGAAGTTCTTCCTAATATCTAATTTATATCTACCTTCTTTCAGTTTGAAACCATTACCCCTTTTCCTATCTTTACATACCCTTGTGAAAAGTTCCTCCACAGCTTTTCTGTAGGTCCCCTTCAGGTACTGCAAGGCTGCAATAATGTCTGCCTGCAGCCTTCTCTTGGTCTCATAGGAGATATGCTCCAGCCCCCTGATTATCTTTGAAGCCTTTGTCTGGAATTGGTCCAACAGGTCCATGTCCTTATGTTGGGGGCCCCAGAGCTGAATGCAGTACTCCAGGTGAGGTCTCACGAGAGCAGAGAGAGATCACCTCCCTTGATCTGTGATCATGCTTCTTTTGATGCAGCCCAGGATACAGTTGGCTTTCTGGAGTCCAAGTGCACCTAATGCATATTCCTTGATAGTGAATTGGTCATTTCTGCCACAAACTTGCTAGACCTAATTCTCAGAAAGCTGGAGTGTTTCTGTTGCAGATGTCTTCAGTAAACAGGAGAAGGAGAGCAATAATGACACGACCTTTGAATTCTGCCTGATGAACCAGAGACTGGTTCAGGACGAACTTTCAGTGGTCCAGTTGTGCATGCCAGAACCACATTGCTACTTGGAGGTCTGCTACAGCTGTGCTCAAGAAAATGGCAGACAGTATTTCTTATTTGTTCTTTGTCTTATCTAGAATACTCCTTGATAAGGAAATCCACATTAACCTGGCATCAAATGCAGATAAAATTTGGCCATAACTGCAAAACGCAACAGTGCTCTTTCAATTTGGTTTCTCTGATTTGGTAGTGTTAAGTGAATGCTTAGATGATCCAAGAAAAATTAAATAGTAAAATATAAAATGCCATGGGTAACAGTTCTCAACTGTTCTGCACAGTACAGGATCAGCTGGGCTTGAACATTGGTTTCTGAGTCTGGGAAAGTTGCTGCAGTTCTCTTAGTAAAGATTGACATGTCAGCAGTGACTGTGCCAGTGGGGAATGAGTGGGAGGAGAAGCAGCCCTGTAATTTAAGAGATCAGTGAAACATTGTCTGGTCCAACCACAGCTATTTCTTTTTTTTGACACTAATCTAGCCCTTACTACATGATGGTAATGCTCCCCTCCCACAGTAGGTTGGTGAGGTTTGTTACTGGTTGAGAACAAGTGTTTGGATGTCTGGGAGATGAGGACCACAACAGAACTTAGCTAGTTACATGTCTGTGGGGCCTCTGCAGTGACAACTGTGTTGCCAGAGCCCCCAGGTGCAGGCACAGCCTAGGTGATGGCAGGAACTGCTGTCAGAGCTGCTCGGCAGCCTGGGACAGCTCAACCAAGCTGTGACAGCTGTTTGTTCCCAGAGCAGTTCAGAGCTCATGCTGGTGGAAAAAGATCAATCAGTAGGATGTGTCTGTAATATATTTACATTGGCAATCCTTTGTTATGCGGGCTCTACGTAATTGTGTTACTGATGAACGAGATGATGTGGGAATTTTTCCATCTGCTCTCTTAGTACTGTTGCCGATCTGTGCAACAGGTTTGTTTCTGACACTGAACTATCGCACTCTCATAGCTGACACTAATAGAGCATACTTGTGCAGCTCTGATTTAATTAGCCCTGTTTTTATTGAGTAGTAGCTAAAACCACCAGTACTATATGTATCTTCTGTCATGTACAAGAGCTAGTTTGGAGGCAAAAATAGCAAACCTTTGCTTTTGAGTTTTTTAGATTTTATCATCAGATAATGCTAGCAGAGACTGGAGCTCTTTCTAGTTGGTTGTGTGTGTCTGAAGATCTGTCTGGATGTATCTGCATGATTTCTCTTTTACAATCCTGTCAAAAGCAACATTTTTAAGGAAATAGTATTTCTTTCAAAGGCAAATGCTACATTCTGGTCAACTTCTGGTTAATGTTCTTTGTGTCTGACCTTGAAAAAGACAGAACTAGAAAACCCGTGTTCTTACAACTAAAATTACTATTGACAAATCTACAATAGCTTATAGCTGGCTTATGTTGTTTCCTGCAATATTTAGTAACACAGTAGAATGATTCTGGAAGAGAGATTAGATGCTGAAATAATGATTCCAAATATAAAAGGGGGCCCTAAGGCATGAATGTAATGCCTTGCTTATAACTTTAAATTACATTTTTATAGCTAGAACTAGCATGTTTAGTGGCTAATTATACTGTAGCCTGATGTTATGCCCAACCACCTCCTTCTCTGTCTTTCTCACATGCACCATTTAACCTCCTAAGCCTTCATTTTGTAAAGGATTAAGTGCATTGGACAAAAGAAGCAAACAAAAAAAGGTTGTTAAGCACTTTACAGAACAGGAATGGATTTAAACATGATCTTAAAAGTTAAATGTGTGACGAGATGTTTTCTTGAATTAGAGGTTTTTTCCCTCTGGACCATCCTGGAAATAAAGTGGTGTAGTTCTAGGAAAACAAAAACATTAAATCCCCAATGTTACTTGCAAGTAGAAGTTATTTATACTTTTCCAATCCAGCAAAAATAAATTGACATTTCAAATGTGAAATGGATTTTTTGGGTGCTGTAGTACCTAGATATGAGAGGAAAGTACAACACTTTGAAAAGCTAGCATAACATTTTCTGTTTTCTAGTTTGGGATTTACAGAATCACAGAATGGTAGGGGTTGGAAGGGCCCTCTGAAGATCATAGAATCATAGAATGTACTGGTTTGGAAGGGACCTTTAAAGATCATCTAGTTCAGCCCCCCTGCAGTGAGCAGGGACAGTGTTACCAGATCAGGTTGCTCAGAGCCCCATCAAGCCTGACCTTGAATGTCTTCAGTGATGGGGCCTTCACTACCTCTCTGGGCAACCTGTTCCTGTGATCTGCCACTCCCACAGTGAACAACTTTTTCCTAATATTCAACTTAAATCTACCCTTTTCTAGTTCAAAACCATTACCCCTCATCCTATTGCTGCATGCCCTTGTGAACAGTTCTTCCTCAGCTTTCTTAGAAGGCCACTTTCAGGTACTGGAAGGTCGCTATAAAGTCTCCCTAGAGCCTTCTCCAGGCTGAACAACCCTAACTCTCTCAGCCTGTCTTCAATGTCCTTCTTGTGTTGAGAACTCCAGAGCTGGACACAGTACTCCAGGTGAGGTCTCACCAGAGCAGAGTATAGGGGCAGAATCTCCTCCCTCCGTCTGCTGGCCACACTTCTTTTGATGCAGCCCAGGATGTGGTTGGCCTTCTGGGCTGCAGATGCACATTGGTGGCTTATGTCCAGCTTCTCATCCACCAGTACCCCCAAGTCCTGTTCCGCGGGGCTGCTTTCCAGCACTCTGTGGTCCTACTTGGAGCCTCTGGCAAAAAGCACCAGGAGCAACTCGAGACTGCCCCCTAGGATTTTGGAGTCGGGGATATAAGGGCTCTGAGGCCAACTGCACTCCAACTGAAAAGGAAATACTGGCTGTCCGAGCTGCTTCAGAGGTAATTGGTACTGAGACACAGCTCCTCCTGGCACCCCGACTGCCAGTCCTGGGCTGGATGTTTTAAGGGAGGGTTGCATCTATACACCATGCCACTGATGCTACCTGGAGTAAATGGACTGTCCTAATAACCCAGTGAGCTCGAATAGGGAGCCCCAATCAGCCAGGCATATTGGAAGTGATCACAAATTGGCCAGAGGGTACAGATTTTGGAATTGAATTTCAGTCGCAATAACCCCATGCTCTACTCTGCCCTGGTGAGACCACATCTGGAATATTGTGTCCAGTTCTGGGCCCCTCAGTTCAAGAAGGACAGGGAATTGCTTGAAAGAGTCCAGCGTAGGGCCACAAAGATGATTGAGGGAGTGGAGCATCTCCCTTCTGAGGAGCGGCTGAGGGAGCTGGGGCTCTTTAGTTTGCAGAAGAGGAGACTGAGGGGTGACCTCATTCATGTTTATAAATTTGTAAAGGGTGAGTGTCAGGAGGAGGGAGCCAGGCTCTACTAAGTGATAGCAAATGACAGGACAAGGGGCAATGGGTGCAAGCTGGAGCATAGGAGGTTCCATCTGAACATGAGGAAAAACTTCTTTACTGTGTGGGTGTTAGAACACTGGACCAGGCTGCCCAGAGAGGTTGTGGAGTCTCCTTCTCTGGAGACATTCAAAACCCGCCTGGAAGCGTTCCTGTGTGACCTGGTCTAGGTGATCCTGCTCTGGCAGGGAGGTTGGATTGAATGATCTTTCGAGGTCACTTCCAACTCCGAATATTCTGTGATTCTGTGAAATCATGTCTTTGCTCTTTTCCCGGATGGACCCTGCCACCTTGTAGAAAATCAGCAGAGGTGGAAGGCCACTGTCTGGAGCCCAACACGGTGAATTGCCAAGGTGGCTGAGGGAGAAGGTGAATCAAGCCAGTTTGCAGAGGTCCAAGCCATCCAGCTGGCCCTGGACATTGCTAAAAGGGAGAAATGGCCAGCACTTTATCTCTATACAGAATCACAGAGTCACAGAATCACAGAATCACAGAATCTCAGGAGTTGGAAGGGACCTCGAAGAGCAAACCGGTCACCCGGGCAGCGGCAACGGAAGCCTATTTGGGCTGCAGCCCTATGGCAAGACATTGCTGCCTGGCTGGAGACATTAACAGTGACGGTCCGGCATGTTGATGCCTGTGTTCCTAAAAGCCGT